>NW_028301711.1:50780303-51083333 GCF_037042655.1 Diuraphis noxia
TGATTTAACCTGTAGGTGTAGTTAAGCATTTAATTATACACATAAACGTACTCCTGTGTACCGATTCGGAAATTCAAATATATATATACCAATTGAAAATAATTTATATGAATGTCCCGATAATTATGTTTAAAAAAAATGTAAGTTACAATTTTTCATAAACCTTAAAAGTGGATAAGTTGCTAATGCTCTTCTATAATACATATTAGATGTAATAACATTTAAATTCAATTATATAAAATCATTGTACACAAAAAACAGTTCTGAGTGGAGACGGTTTGCTAGTCTATATGTTACTAATGGTATATTTTATGAAATTATTGGTATTAATTTTATTATTATTATTATTAATGCAATTTATTTTACTATTACTAGTATTAAATGTTTCAAACACTAACGAATAATATTTTTAAATTACAACAAAATAACTTAACAATTGATATTTCTCGTTTATATTATCTAATTTCATCCAAATTTGAACTTAAACTATATAGCTACTAACTGTAATTATATAATATTTTGATTTTTTAATTGCAAAATAATTTATTTATGAGAATCTTTGTTTTCAATTTTCAACCTATAGATAAAAGAATTAAATATTTGATATTATACTTTCAACTACATAAACTATGATTTGAAAGTTTTCGATTGTAACTGTAAGCTAATAATATAATAAGTAATAATTATAATGCATTTGATCTCATGATTATTTTTAAAATTACCATAATATTCTTATTTGTCAAACCTGTCAATATGAAAACTGAATAATCTCAATAATCTATAATATATCCTAGACAGATAAACCGTCTCCGCTCAGAATCGTTTTTCGTATACAATGATATACGAAATGATATCATATTGGATCCAAATTTAATTCCACGATTACAGTAATCCACTTGTAACCTACTGTAGGTACAGCAGATCGACATTCACTACTTACCCGCTTTTTTAAATTTAATTATTAAACTATTGTATAAACTTAAAGCTTATCAGTATTTGTATAGCTAGAATAAGTTAAACATTATACTACAGTTCATAAGACATGGCCGGTTGTCGGTCCTTAACTTGGTAAAATACATTATGTGATTATAAAGTTTTTATGATAACTGAAAAATCATCACGATAACCAGTAACCGATAACCGATAATGAAAATAGATTTGAAATAACGTTAAAGATTTGAGGTTCCTAAAATTACGGAAATTACTGATTTCAATGTTATAAAGTCGGAAAGGCCATTATTGCTGATCAGATTATGTTGACTGTTGACTGTTTGAGATTGACATTGAATCGTTGGATAATTACTTTTATAATTTTATACGACTTAATATATATATTCTATATGATGGCTAATTCGATAACTCATAGTTAATAGTTATAACTGTTATAAATAATAAATATATAATATATTAATGAGCGATGATGGCCAATATTTGACGGGAAGTCTTACTGTACTACTATAGATATCCACTAGGCTCATCTATAAAGTTTAAGTACTTATAACAACTCTCATAACTCATAAACTACTCGTCTAAAATTTGTGTCATTATAACAACGTAACGCAACGAAACTAATCACTATTCACTCTCACAACCAGTACCCAGATTAAAATACTTTACTAAAAGTATTTTGAATAAATATTAAAATACATCTTAAAAATAGTAATCTAAAATTCTAGATAAAGTGCCTGCTTAATTAAAATACTAATACACTAAAATTGTTGCAAATATATTTGGTTTTGTTTGATATTTAAAACATTATACTTTTTTACAGGAAATTATAAAATTATTGCCAATGTTAAAATATATTTAATTAGTATGTATATGTATAGTGTAATAACGTGAAAATATGATAAATATAAAAACGACTATCGTCAATGGTTGTATTAAAATTAGATTGTATTAAAACTTGTATGATTCTCTACACTTATTACTTATATAGTTATAAGTTCACGCTGGAGATAACATCAGAGGCAATATAACATTATTAATAACGTGCTAAAATGTGTCCCTCCAAGTGTTCGGAGGATTTTCGAGATCGTGTATTTGAGAATTTGATCAAATACACCACACAATAGAATTGTAATATGTAAAATGTGCATAAAATAATATAATGTTTGCAGTTGCCACTTAATACAATATATTACAACATCAAATGCTTTGCTCGAGTCGCAGCTGCCTATATATTAACCAATCTGTAGCAGTATTAGGTGACACTAAGTATTACATTGCTAAGGCAATTACATACTCAAAATACGAGAATCGAAATAACTAAACACACAACACACTGATTATTCCTCGTCAAAGGGTATTAATTGTTGCTGAGATGAATGTATATACAGTGTACACTATAGCTATAGCTGGTGATCATCGCAGTCATGCCACTGGCTATAGCGACGGCGCATACATATGCTGACCTGCAGAGAGTGGCAGGTGGCTTAAAAAAAAAGAAGATTTTTGCACTTCCGGGAACTAGATTTCTCCTCGGTGGCATAGGCCTTTTATGACCATCCCAATTCTCTGGCGAAATATAAGAGATCAACAGGCTCGGAAGTTTTGCCGTGACAATAAGTGCGTTAATTGTTTTCACAGTCTGTGATCGTATAAGTACGACTCGTCTCTTTTTGTCATCGATAGTGGTTTAATGGTAGGTGTTCGATTTCTACATGCGACTGCAGTTTGGCGCCGTGATTTATTAGTCAGTTACATTTTAGTTTGTATTCTGTTATAATGATGACTGATAAAGTGATAAGCAAACCATTTTATATATTATAGGTACACGAGTACAGGACTGTGTTAATTTATGATTTACATTTTACAACACAAAAATTAACAATATACAATATTATTGTTATTGAATTATATGAAATTAAAATATGTTGTATGCACTATGGTCAAAACTATATTATAATCAATATACGTAGGTATTAAAGTGTATATTTGAGTTATATAGGTACAGAATTTAGATTCATATTATATTAATATGACATAGAACATAATATTGAATTTTATTCATAATATTATGCAATATTTACCTATAATACCTATACATTGTAGCCAATATTAAAATACCTACATATAAACGTCATCGTATAGGCACTCTGAAATACGCGCAGCGCGAAATTACGTCGAGCTGCAGTTGATATAATAGTCCCTGAGTCCGTCGTTCCACCACACGGCACACACACACACACACACACACACACACACACACACACACAAACACACACAAACACAGTGTGCCAGTGTCGTATTTCACCTGCAGCAGCCTATATAATACATAAGTACTATTATAACTATATATATATATATATGTATACTACGTATCCTTTCATCCGACAGCCATCTCTCTCTTTTTCGCATTCACTTCCTCCACTCCTCTCTTTTTCTCTAGGTCTCTCGTTATTTCTCTCTTCGTACTGCAACGAATGGATATATCATATATATATATATATATATATATACACACCGCAATATTTATAATGTACCTTTATAACGCTCATCGTCATCGCGTCACTGCCATCGTATAGTTGCTCATCCCCTATAATATATATATACATATATCCTGCAGCTACATACTACATCAACAACAACGACGACGATGACGACGACAACGACAACTGACATCAAAAATATTTTATATTTATATACCTATATCTATGTGTATACACTATATATATATATATATATATTATATATGTGCATGCGGATAAGCTTGAGTGTAGTGCAACGTCGACTACGAAATAATATTAAATAATGACGGAGACGGCGCGGTCGTTGTGTGTATATCGTATTTCGCGTGCGCCCCCGCCGCCTACGCTTCCAAAGTATCGTGTATCGTGTACCGCCATCACCCTCCATCCACCAACTCCCTATCACCTCCACCATCACCTCCACCAATGCCACCGCCAACACCAACGCTGCCGCGGATATCGTATGTCCACCGTTCCGCGTTAAATTACACATTTTCCCCGCTGTTCGATTGTCGTCGTCGTCGTGTATAGTCTTCGTCATTGCATTTTCGTTCGGTGCTGCAGTAGCTACGTACAATATTATGTATATATATATATATATATATATAAATATTATTATTATTATACGCCATCATAATGGCATGTTATACACATAGGTACTGTTTTTTTTTTTAGCTTCTATAGCCCATTTAGGGTCTTCGCTGCTTCTACTATATTTGACGTCATTTATCTCTATCCACACATTTTTCTAATTTTAATTCTATAATCATGGAGCACATTTTTCAAGGTCTGATTTGACCAAGTCTATCCATCTCTGTCTTGGACGCCCTCTAGGTCTTTTCCGGTTCATATAGTGTCAATCATTACATCTTTTACTATACCAGTAGATCTCCAGAAATGTCCCGCCCACTCTAGTAGTTTGACTCTTATAAAGGATTTAATGTTGGGCTTTGAGTATATTTGGTAGACTTCTATATTGGTTTTTCTTTCCTTTCGAAAGTCAGAAGTTTCTCTTCATCTCCCTTTGTGACCGACCACATTTCGCATTCATTATAGGATAGAACTGGTCGCAGATAGTTTGAGTAAAGGGTGGATTTTGATTTTATAGATAATAACTTTGATTTAAAAAGTTTTTCCAGCGCATATGGTAATCTTTGTTAGCGGCAGCAATTCTTAGCTTTATCTCGTTATATGAATATTATTTGCATTATTTAAATTGGTTCCTAAATATTTGAAGTCGGTTACGGCCTGGAATGTGTAATTGCCGACCATAAGGTCCAGTGCATTTCCAGCTTTTTTGCCCATCATGATCACATACTTGGTCTTATCTTGGCTAATTTCGAGTCCCATTGGTTTAACCGCTGCGATGAGGTCAGACGTTTTTATAATATTTTCTTCACGTTACAACGTACTTACATAGGTACTGTACATTATTATAATACTACCTATATATAACTCCTGTTTACAATAATAATATATATAGTGAACTTATATATGGGTTTAAAATCAATATTAAATATTTATATAGTAGGTACACTAATATAGTAAGTGCCATAAGTGAACAATATACGAAAGTTGGTACATACCTACATGTACAGTGGCGGCTCGAGTGGAGTATATTTGAATCATGTGATTCACAAAAATATCAAAGGGTGGGTGGGTGGGTCTTATGGTTGGAAAAGGTAAACTGGACCATTTTTGCATGTTGGTAATTTAAATATTAAAATCTGGTATAGATAAATAATGGTTGGCGATGGTCAAATGCCTATCCCTATATGATATTAAAATAATGCTACAGTGGCAGTTGTAAAAGCTTGCATCTGAAAACTGCTGTTGTCGAAGCCAAATTGTAAACTGCAGTATATTATATAGCACAAATGTCGATAAAATGATAATATACGTTTGTGATTTAAGTCATTAAAAAAAAGTTATACGTCTTATATTTAGATTTTGATAATATTTTTATAAATCGTTGTAAGAATCGTTGCAATTGCATCTTTTTTTGCAATATTTTTTTCATTCAAAGCGAGGATAATTTCTAATTTTTATTATTGTTTTAGAACATCATATTTGCATATGTTTTTAAGAGCAATTTTTTTTATTTACTGCATATTTTTAGTACCCCTAGTAATGAATGTCATTATAAAAAAATCGGGTGAAGGGTGTTGTCAAAATGGTGCGCTTAAAATACATATATATATATATTATAGTAGTATTTTATATAGGTGTGCACAATAATGTACTGCAGATGTCTTATGCAGGTTTAGTGCAGGCGCATAATACTCGTGTTTACAGTGACAGTTTATAGTGCACATATCATAAACTGCAGTAGTATAATAAAATAATAATAATGCACATTGGTGTTATATGTGTTTATAATATATATTATACATATATAATTAATATGCATGTCGGTTGGTATGCGCAATGTATACAATGAAACGTCCGACAGACTGACCGTCTCTCAGTCGGTCTGGTCAGTCCCCTTCGCCGTTGTCCGAATTCATCTGGGCCGGCTGTAAACACGTGCAGCAGTGATGACGGGTTTAAGCCACCACGGCAGCTACTGCTATTTTATGACGTAGTTCCAAGGGTGAGTGATGTATATCGAATAATTTATATAGGTATTAAAAATAAATAGATAAAATGTCCTCGGTTCCTACGAAATTCCTACTATACTGGGTTTTAATCAGACTTTCGTGAGAAGCTATAAAACTGTCAGTAATATTATATTGTATACTATAGTAATATCACATTATGTACTACAATATCAGACATCAAATATATAGTTGAATTCGTATAAAAAAAAACAAATATTTTTCTGTTTACTTCCTGTTTACACTGCTATATTAAACTACGTTTGAATCAACAATAAATTACTATTCATTTTACGCTGCAGGAAATAAACTATTATAATACAAAAGTTTACGTGAGCTCAATGAGCTCATAGTTCCTATTAAATTTATATGACATTAGTTTAATATAAAAATAATCATTTAGTACCTTGCAATGATATCATATACAAATTACATAAAATTAAGTATCGTTAAAGTTTAATTTTTAATTTTAATTTAAAGTTGAAAATGCTTAAATTCTCTGTAGTGGTAGCAACATATTACATTATACATTATTGTAATATTTTATATTAACACTAATACCCCTAAGACTTTTCGGTTCATCGATTCTCTCCTACTCTCCTACTGGATTCTTTTATTTACAAAAAAAACCAGTCGATGACAAAATATATAATATATAGGATCACGCGCCCTTATTCGTGTTTATGTTTCGGACCCTGCACACTACCACTTCAGCTGTCAGTTTTTATAATTTTCTTTAAGCGGCCCCCAGTGAGTACGACAAGTCGACCCATGATATAGAACCTACAGGTATACATGAGAAATTAGAATTATTGTCTGCGCTTATACGTTGTTATGTTGTACCTATAGAAAATTACCGTAATTTGTCCAGATTATAAGAACATGTATTGTGTATAGGCATAGGTAGTCGTAAACTCGTAACTCGTTTATAGTTACCTAAGTTTTACATTAATAATAAAAAAAAAAAAACATAAATCAAGACGTATGGTATTATAGGTACATATTTCAACATATATGTTTAACCAATATATATATATATATATATACACTGTAACATAGTAAATGTAAATGTGTTGCGACACGGCCGTTCGTAATGATAAATACAATAAAATATCATCAAAAACAAATAATAATTTAAAAACCGCGAGTTAAAAAAATAATAAGTAGTAATACGTCATATATACATATAGCTGAATATATTATTATGTGTATAGTGTATAAACCACCTTAACAACATTTATATCCTTAAAATGATTTTTCATTCTGTACACTTTATACGATTGAAATATTATCATTGTCACGATTTCATACAAACTGTTCTGAAGTCAAAATCTTTTACTTTCTATACAGGATACAGCTATAACCCATCCAGTTCATATAGACACTCGGCAGCCGTTAGGATTAAAAAAAAACTTTAGTCCTTAAATTATAATATCAAAAAAAATATAGTTTTCGGATCACTGATTTTTCTTTTAAATCGTTGCGGTTTCTGAGTGCCAATCAAGATGAACTAGACAGGTTATATAGGTACATCTTATATTATAATAATATTATCTGATATAATATACCATACATAAATTATACATTTATATGTATAAGTTCAAATTTTAATAATTTAATATATTGCTTATTATAATAACATAATAAATTACAATATATACATATATATATATAATATATATGTAGGTTGCTAATAAAATTTTAAACGATAACTAATTTTTTCAGTGTTCGATATTTTGAAGAGAGTATAATATAGAGAAATATGTCGTCAACAACTATAATATATAATATTGTCATCAGTGCCGTATTTATTATAATAATCAATAAATGGAAAAGGCTCAATGGACAACTACAGACCTTAGTAAATAACAAAGAAATTTGAAACAATCTCTTAAAACCAGAATATTTCCAACTTCTTGCGAAAAAAAGTTCATAATAAAGAAGACACGTAATTAGCTGAAGACTATAATACCTACAAGTGAGGCAGAATAATTATTGAAAAACCTTTAAATTAGTTTAAATATTTTTAAAATTTAACTCAATTTATAAAAATAATAGTACTCGTACTTATACGTACGTAAACGTAAACTTCTTTACGATTAGTTGGTTAATATTTTTTAATTACAAGATTATAACTAAAACCGTCGGTGGAAAATATCGTAATTTTTTGATGAAATATTAAATTTTGTTAAAATTTGATACAATTAATATTATCTTATGTGTCTTTAAATTGCTACAAGAACTTCTTACGAGGAAAAGGAAACCTTGAATTACATTTTCAAATTACTTTTCACGCCACGCTGGCCGTTACTGTGTAAAATATCTTATTAACATTTTGTATCACTGCATTTATTATTTTTTTCCATACTTGACAATCGAGAACTGTACAGTTTTACTTCATACACTTTCATAGCGTTTAAAAATAATACATGTACCTATACCTATAAAGTATTAATATTGTTATTCATAAATTAATCAAAATAATTACTTTTAAAATATTATTAATTTTCAAAAATCCATGGACTAATATGTTCCATTACATTTTATAAATTTAAAACATTAAGCATTCATTTTGGTATACTTAAAAATATGAAACAAATCTAGTGTATTAATATTTACACGAATCTAGTGTTGGTAACTGCAATATAAATGTCCCTCTATAATTTTTACTCAGAATATCGGATCTTATTATTTGGATGTAGTGCACAGGGACAAATTTAATATATATTATTGGTTTGCACACACTCTTATAATTGTATAAAGTCAAGTGCTTTGAATAGACCATGATAATAATTATTTACATTTTGATATTCATTTACTACGAAATTCGATATGTACGTCACTAGAAAAAAAAAAATTTTAACATTCGTTAAATGTAGTTTTTGATTTTATGGGAAACAATAAAAATTATACGTATAGATACGTCTAAGGCGTTTTAACATATTATCATTGATTATTTTACCATGTATAGGTAATCAATGATATTATGTATGTCAGAAACAATATACGTACATTTTTAACCACGCCTGTGAATATACTCATTGACAGTTAATAGGTATGTTAAATAGAAGGGAAAATAATATAGACACGTTATTATAAAAAATATAACTGTGAGTATACCATGTGTCTTATTTAAAGTACAGCTGTTCTAAAATAACAAGTGGCAGCTATGTGCGCAAATTATTTTGTCAGTATATTATGTATGTGAAAACCAGGTTTACCCATGTTGGTAACCCCTAGTTATATGTACCAACAGCACATACCTCGAGCTATTTTGGTATGCGATTAAAGAATATTAGATTATGAATTATTCTGCAGGTATCTTGTTAACACTTCAACCGTCAATTATTAAAATTACTCTACTCAAAAACTTTGGACTATTACTTACGGGTCAGATAAATTGGGTCATTGTAATTAATGTGTTAATTTTTAATCAATGATATAAAATTATTATATTGTTTACGAAAAACGATTCTGAGTAGGTATAGAAGGTATGTCAGCGTATTAATATTAAAAAGTATATTTATCAAATTATTGCTATCAAAGTAATTTATTTTAGGTACTAATAGTAATACAGTTGATTTTTACCAAACACATTGCATTTTAAAATATCGTTATGTCCATAAAATATAATAATATTTTAAAAAAGTTTCGAGAAGCCAAAACTCAAAAGACTAAAAATAATATTTTTAAATTATGTATGACAAAATAACTAAAATCTATGTCTCTCGTTTAAATATTTAATTTCGTCAAAACTATTTTTTTATGAACATTTTTAAGTTCAAGTTTGGACGAAATTAGATATTTAAACGAGGAATTTATATTTTAGTATGAGGAATCCCATTTTTGATTCTCAATCCTTAATAATAAAGAAGTGGGTAAGAGGTAACTCTCTGTTACATATTAGGTGTCTAAAGATTCACTGTAATAGATGAGTAAAATTTGCATATACGAAAAAAGATTTTGGCGAGGTGATTTGGGCATTTTCGTACTACAGTATTTTTGCAAAAACTTACATTTTAAAACGTCAATGTATGTATAAAATATAAAAATGTACTCTAAAAGTTACAAGTACTCACTAACAATATTTTTTAAATTACAATAATATAACTAAAATTGACATTCTTGATTTAAATTTCGTTAAAAATTTAACTTAAATTATCATAAAAAATAACAGTATTTATACATTTTTTGATTTTTTAGTAACAGTATGAACTATTTATGAGAATCCTTACTTAAATTTTCAATACTTATCTATAAAAATTAATATTTTAAAGTTTTTAAACACCAAAATTATTTTTAAATGTTTACGAATTTCATGAAAATTTGAACTTTAAAATTTAAATACTTATAAAAACTTATTAAAATCTTATACAATTACAATAAAATGTCTCAATTGTTATAATAAATACTTATGAGGAATCTTGTATTAAATTTTCAAGGTTCCAAACGAATCACATTTTATTGACATATTTATTTATTTGATTGAATAAATAATGAAACATTTTTTAAGATATTTTGAAAATGTTATAATGTATGGAAAATAATAAAATAAACATTTTATTAACATTTCAGGAACCTTCAGTTATTAATTTTTAAATAACAACAAAATAAGAAAATGTTTTTATGAGGATTTTTTAATTTACGTATGAATATCTATAATTTATAAAATCAAATACCTGTAAAAAATTAATTTAACTTTCCAGCGAATTTTTTTTTATTAAAATATGTATAATATCTTAGCAAAATTTTGTATTAAATTTTGAAATCTTGGATATAAAAAAAAAAATATAAAACTAAAAATAATTTGCAAATGTTCGTGATTTTATTTAAAGCGCTCATAAAAAAATTGTTGTGGATTCAAGCATAATTTTATTTTTGATTTCCACTGATAAACACATCTTATTAAATTGTTAAACCTTTTGACATAACGGAAAAAGTTTTATTGACAGTTATAGCTGTATAAGATAAAAAAAAAAAATTAAACCTGAAAATGTCTATCGACAATTAAAAATACGAAAAAAAATATTTCGAAGATGTTATTAAGTAGGTACATTAAATGATATGATAAAACTATGGTAAATGAATGGTAAAAATTCAAGTATCCTCGGTTATTTTTTTTTTTTTTTTATTTAAAATTAAGCCGCAACAACAAAGATTATTGGCTGAAGTTAAATTTAGCATATGGTGATAAAGGAGGGATATTTATACAATTCAAGCTTGGGGTGTGAAGGTGTATTTAGATTAGGTTATATAATTTAGTTAATTTTAAAAAGGTAAATATCTTCTGAATGTTGTCGGGGTCAGGACCAAGAGCTTCGTAAAGATTGTCAGCTAGTTTGAGGTTGACTCTAACAACGTTGTGTTCACGGCAGAAGCATATGATGTGTTTGACTGTAGGTGTTTCGCCGCATGATAGACAAGGTTCGGGATCCGTTTTGGACATTAAGTGTTTGTGGGTTAACCATGTGTGACCGATTCTAAGTCTATTAAGAATTACTTCTTGACGCCTGGTAAGTGGAGTGGTTGGCCATGGGAGAATGCTGGGTTTGATTTCGTTTAGTTTAGTACGTTGGGTTGACCAGGAGTGTTGCCAATTTTTTAGAATGTGATCAGTAATAAAGTGTTTTGAGTCTTGCAGAGTATGTGAGCCCTCGGTTATTTGTTTTTTAACAAAAACAAAATAAGAAATCATTCTATGAGACATCAGTAGGATATTCAATGTCGTAAAAATGTTATGAATTTCAGTTAGTCTTCCAATAAACTTGTTTTATTTTTATATTATTATTAAAGGTAGAGAAACATCAGAAACCTCGTGGCATATATTTTTCAATCTTTGATATTTTTAGAAACAAATTCAATCTATTATAAAAGTAATTATGAGAAGTATACCTATAAGTAGTTTTATTGTACACGTTGTACCAATTTATACAAATTGGTATGCTGATTATTGGCCCATGTATAGTACATAAATTATAGTTAAGTTTACTGCTATTGGAAAATAACAGAAGCACGAAAAAAAAAAATAATTGTATTTCAAAAATATTGTGTGAAGGACAAAATCACTAGTCGTACAGCCATTCGAAAACAGAGGATCGGTCGTAGTACAACTATAATAAAATTCATTTTTCGAGGAATCTCATATTATAATATGTTATACACCGTGTGGCAGCAGTACATCTGTCGGACCTATAAACATTCATAAAGATTTGCATCGAGATAACATATTCGACCGAACGACGCGTATACACAAATATTGTCCGATTTTGGGGTTGAAATGGGACCTGTGCACAAGGTTAGTGACACACACATATATATATATATATATATAAATACACATACGATACAGAGTGAGTATTTTATACATATTTTTCGATTTGTATGTGACAACATAAAAAAAAAAATCATCTGCTTCACTATAATATTATATTGTTTACAGAAAAAGGGTGCGGTCCTTATTTGAAAATAAGAAATTTGTATCATTCGTTCCTTTCTATCTCCAAAAATATTTTGAAATCCGTACTCAACTACATGTTTTATCCAATTTAATCAATTCTTAAAATTAAAACGATAAACAAATGACTTATGGAAAAAAAAAACATTGATGTTCGTACTTGTCGAATGCTCCAATCACTTGTATACCGTACGATCTTCATAACAAAATGCACTAATTATTTCAAAAACTATTAAGATTTTTGAGAGTATTTATTTTACATAATTTTAAGTCATTAAATAATATAAAAAGTCTAAACAATTTGTATGATTTACCCATTTTCTTAACGTCATTTTTTTAAATAGTTTTACTTTTTTAATGATAACTTGTATCTTTAATTTCTTATTCCCAAGCAAAATATTTTTGGAGTACTCCAATGTATAAAAACAAATTTTGGACAAGTTTTCTATGAGTTTAATCTAAATATGAGCAGATAAGAGTAACGCAGATAATGTGTATCCCCTGATCTACTAATCTACTCATATAAACTTAAAATACTTATAAATAATAATTTACTTACTCAAAATTGTATATTTTTATAGATTGAAATACTCAAAATAATATTCTTCTAATCCCTAAGGAATATGAAATGAATAGTCTATGTTGTTTCCTATTCAAAAGAGAAAACAATTAAAAAATGATTGCAATAAAAAATAGTAAAAATATTGTTTTGTAACGACTCAACGTTATACTTAACTTAATAACTTCAAAACCGTTAGTGTTTTCTGTAATAATAATGAGTGTCTTAAATTAAATGGACCACTCCGTATATTATAATATTATAATAAATACAAATCGTCTATACCTACGTCGACCCTAGTCCGTCTGCTTCGTATAATACTATATGCACTTGTGTGTGTGTGTCCCTGCACACGTGCATAATATATTATATTTTGTACCTAGTCGTAGACGATATAATGACGAAAGGGAGGTGTACGTCCGTCTACATAGGAATGACCACCGTCATTAGGGTATTTTTCACATAATGTAGATTGTAGACATACGCCCAATTATTTTAGTTAGGGCCGTATATATATTTACAACACTATAATATAGACTGTCTCACGACTCACGAGTTCGCTATACCGTTGCTGCCGTTATTACATTCACCAAAAATTCAATATATTATAGTTATAATAACATTTGGGTTGGTAGCTGTTGTACTTTCCGTTTCAGTGACGTATTTGGATAATTTTTATGTCTTAGAAGGGAGGTATATTTGGATTTGTTTTGAGAAGCCCATTTAACTTCAAACCAAACAAGTTTACTGAGAATTTTAATCCCTTCATAAAATTAATTTAAGGTGAAAATATTTTGCCGAATTGATATACAAGTATTTTCATTCAAGTAAACTTTTCTTTTAGTAATAGTTATTATTACTTATTACCGTTAAGTATAAATTTCTTTATTAAGTACTATCTAGGAATTATATTTTAATTTATACTATGTTGGTACTGTAGTTACTTTTTTTTGTTAGATTACATTACGAATTAATTTCAAACTTGTAATTAAATGATTCTTGAATAAGGTACTTTTTTTTATTAAGTTAAATATTACATTATTAATTTTGAGTTAAAATTACTACTTTCATCTCAACTTGAGTTACTTTTTTTTTCAAAACATCATTGGAGCTTCATGATGTCGTCAATACATTTACTAAGTAACAATCAAAAATATGAAATTATTTAAAATACATTTTTAAAAAATTAAAACAATAATTGTTTAACACATTTTGTTATTAATTTTAAATAGTAAATCATTTTTAAATTTACAACCTACTTTTTTCAAATAAACCATTTTGTCAAACACTTATAACAAAAATTTAGTTGTAAGAAAATCACACCTAGGTATATGGTATATTTACGTATTATAAACATCAGATGATTAATAAAATGTATTTTTTTTTTAATAAAGTAACGAGTAATTTAGTACGATTTAACTACGAAATAGTGACTTAAAGGTTAAGTTGCATACAGTATAATGAAATAAATTTATCACCAAATTACTGAAAAATGAACTTCGTTACAATTACAATGAAATATGTAACATATTATAACGTAACTATTCCATGTTTTAATTTGATATTTTAACATTCATAATTATATTATAATTTAAATTGATTATATTATTTATACATAGATAACATAGTCAATAATAGTCATACGCATATAATCATTATCTTATTATAACATCTATAACACAAAATTCAATTACTTATTTTATAGACTTACCTCATCAATATTTCATCTACGAGTAGTATTTAGCTTCTAGCACAATTTTGATTTTTCTTGACTTACCAATTAAAATATTTAATTTATTCTTAGCCATTCGAAACCGTTTAGATAGTTAAGCAATTGTCATATTACAATAATTTTAGTATACCTATAATTTTTTTTTATTTTAGATTCTGAACGAAGTGATGAATGTATTGATTTTACAATGATGTGTGGTTTTTTTTTTTATGTTTGTTTTTGTGTCTGTGAACAGCATAACTAGTCGAAATAATGCTTCAATTTCAAACTTTGGGGGTGGTTTCCGATGTAAAATTGATGATCCTTGGTGCATTATGGAGGTCAAAGTAAACATTTTCCAACATTTTTCAAAAAAATCGAGAAAAACAAAAAAAAAAAAAAAGCGGGTAAGTCGTTTATGTCGCTCTGCTGTACAGTATAGGTTACAAGTGGGTTACTGTAATGGATGGAATTAAATTTGAATCCAATGATATTATATCATTGTATACGAAAAACGATTCTGAGCGAAGACGGTTTATCTGTCTAGGATATATTATAGATTATTAAAAATTTTCAAATCTGAGTTTTAAAAAGAAAAATTTTTATGAATTTCTAGTTTGAAATAATTTGCGAATTTTCGTGATTTTTACATATGTTGTCAAAATTCAAACTTTGAATGCTTGTAAAAAAAAAATTGTGGCTACGCATTTCTTTTATTTTTCAATTTTTATT
The DNA here is from genome assembly GCF_037042655.1 of Diuraphis noxia. Lineage (NCBI taxonomy): Eukaryota > Metazoa > Arthropoda > Insecta > Hemiptera > Aphididae > Diuraphis > Diuraphis noxia. Next base: position 50,795,827 of record NW_028301711.1, read on the forward strand.
GTAAAAATATATTATGAGCCTTGTATTAAATTTTCAAATCTTAGATATAAAAAGAAAATTTTTTATGAATTTCTAGCTTAAAATAATTTCTGTATTTTCGTGATCTTTACATAATATGTTGTCAAAACTCAAACTTTGAATGCTTAAAAAAAAAATTGTGACGACTATGTATTCCTTTTATTTTGCAACTGCTATTGTAAAAATATGTTAGGAGCCTTGTATTAAATTTTCAAATCTTAGATATAAAAGGAAAATTTTTTATGAATTTCTAGCACAAAATAATTTACGAATTTTCGTGATTTTTACATAATATGTTGTAAAAATACTTTGAATGCTTATAAAAAAAAATTGTGACTATGTATTTCTTTTATTTTTCAACTTCTATTGTAAAAATATGTTAGGAGCCTTGTATTAAATTTTCAAATCTTAGAATTAAAAAGGAAAACTTTTATGAATTTCTATCTAAGATAATTTGAATATTGCCGTAATTTTTACATATTTTGTCAAAATTTGAACTTTAAATGCTTATAAAAAAAAATTGTGACTATATATTTCTTTTATTTTTGAATTGCTATTGTAAAAATATATAATGAGCCTTGTATTAAATTTTCAAATCTTAAATATAAAAGGAAAATTTTTTATGAATTTCTAGCATAAAATAATTTACGAATTTTCGTGATTTTTACGTAATATGTTGTAAAAATTCAAACTTTGAATGCTTATAAAAAAAATTGTGACTATGTATTTCTTTTATTTTTCAACTTCTATTGTAAAAATATGTTAGGAGACTTGTATTAAATTTTCAAATCTTAGAATTAAAAAGAAAAACTTTTATGAATTTCTATCTAAGATAATTTGAACATTGCCGTAATTTTTACGTATTTAGTCAAAATTTGAACTTTAAATGCTTATAAAAAAAAATTGTGCCTACGAATTTTTAATATTTTTTAACTTCTATTGTTACAATGTGTTAGAAGCCTTGTATTAAATTTTCAAACTTTTCTACCGAACAAATAAATTTTTATCGATATTTATAGAAAAAAAAACTAATAAAGTTGAAAAATTAAAATGTCAGTAAACAGCTCAAAACAAATCTAAATATTTTGAAAATTTTATCAAATATATAACACGCCTATATAAACATTCAGTCAAAATTTAAAGTATCTGTGGTAATTTGTTTTAGAGTTACACCAAAATAAGGAAATCGCTAAAAGTGAAAATCCAATGTTGTAAAAATTTAAATTTCAAACGCTCATAAAAATTTAATTTGAGTTTCCGGTGGAATTTTTATTTGTGATAAAGATTGAAAAACTTGTAATGAATCTTGTATTAAATTTTGAAATCTTAGATATAAAAAGAAAATTTTTTATGAATTTCTAGCTTAAAATAATTTGTGAATTTTCGTGATTTTTACGTATTTTGTCAAAATTCAAACTTTGAATGCTTATAAAAAAAAATTGTGACTATGAATTTCTTTTATTTTTCAACTGCTATTGTAACAATATGTTAAGAGCCTTGTATTAAATTTTCAAGCTTTTCTGCCTAACAAATAAATTTTTATCGATATTAATTAAAAAAAAACTAATAATGATCGAAAATTTGAAATGCCTATGAATAGTTCAACTTAAGTCGAAATTTTTTGAAAATTGCATGGTGGATAGAATATACTTATATAAACATTAGGTGAAAATTTCATGTATCTATGGTCATTTGTTTTAAAGTTACATCAAAAACCAAAATCGATTTTGTCGAAAAATGAGTGTGCGTAAAATTTTCCGTTTTTCCCTTAATTTTTAGTTTGTTTTTCTCAATTATTTAGAAAAGTATTAAGAATTTTCTACTTTTGACCCCCCAAAGTACCAACTAGATTCACTTTCTGATCGAACGAGGTACTGAAGTCAAAAATCAAAGCATTTTTACTGCCCCAAAACGTGATGACAGACACAAAAAAAAAAAACACACATCATGGTAAAATCAATACATTCATCGCTCCGCTCAGAATCTAAAATGACAGAACAACGGGAATTATTACGCAAATTCAGTTTTCGACCAAATCGATATTTTTATATGGTTGTAATTCAAAAACTAATCACTGTAAATACTTAAAATTTTCACCAAATGTTAATGTTAGTGATATCTATATACAGTTTAATTTTCAAAAATGTTCGACTTTTTTGAGTTATTTATAGACCACTGAAATTTTCAATTTTTCTGAAAATTTTTTTTGAAGTGTCGATAAAATTTTTTCGGCCCTATCAAAATACTTGAAAATTTAATACAAAATTCCTTATAAGTTATTCTTAAAGTGATTAAAAAATTATAACAATACATAGTCACGATTTTTTTTTATTAGCATTTGAAGTTTAAATATTGACTTAATACGTAAAAATTACGGCAATTTTCAAATTATCTTAGATCGAAATTCATAAAAGTTTTTCTTTTTTATTCTGAGATTTTAGAATTTAATACAAGGCTCATAATATATTTTTACAATAGCAGTTGAAAAATAAAATAAATGTATAGTCACATTTTTTTTTACAAGCATTTAAATTTTAAATTTGACAACATACGTAAAAATCATGAAAATTCGTAAATTATTTTATTCTAGAAATTCATAAAAAATTTTCCTTTTATACCTAAGATTTGAAAATTTAATACAAGGCTCCTAAAATATTTTTACAATAGCAGTTGAAAAATAAAATAAATGTATAGTCACATTTTTTTTTACATGCATTTAAATTTTAAATTTGACAACATACGTAAAAATCACGAAAATTCGCAAATTATTATAAGCTAGAAATTCATAAAAAATTTTCTTTTTAAATCTAAGATTTGAAAATTTAATACAAGATTCCTTAAAAAATTTATCAATCTTTATCACAAAAAAAAATGTCCAACGGAAATCCAAATTAAATTTTTATTAGCATTTGAATTTCAAATATTTACAAAAATTCGTAAAAACCATGAATATTTGCAAATTATTTTGTAGTTCAAAATTCATAATATTGTTTGTATTTATGTCTAAGGTTATAAAATTTAACACCAAGTTTTCCATAAGTTTTGCTTTAAATAGATATAGAGAAAATTGTCATTATAGGAAAAATGTTTTGAGCGTTTGAATTTTAAATTTTTATGAAATCGGGTAATGATAACGATTTATCCTCAAACCAGGTATTCGTATATATATGATAATATAAGGTATTATGAATTATGATAACTACATGATAACTACACTAATTGATTAACCATGCCATATGCAAAATGCGTCTTAATTGAAAAATAAAATATTTGTTTCAAAATCAATTCATCTCCGTTCAGAATCGTTTTTCGTATACAATGATACCTATCATTGCATTCAAATTTAATCCCATTCATTACAGTATAACCTACTGTACAGCAGAGCGACATCCACGACTTACCCGCTTTTTTTTTTTTTTTAAGTGAGCCTCAACAACAAAGGTTATTGGCCTTTAACATTACCTATAATTTATTATTGTACATGTTAGCGGCAATGTGTATAATATTGGTATTTTATAAAATGTCTAGGAATTCTATATAACACCAACTACAGCTGGCAATCTATAAAATTGTGTAAATTACCTAAGCATTATATGAAATGCCAAACAATGTATAGGTAATATATTAAATCCATATTATCAGTACCTATTGATATTTGACATGGTACCTTCAACTAATGGCTAATATAAATCCATTAGTAATTTGTAATATCGATAAATTTAATGAAGTAGAATTCCGACTGTCGATAGATAACGCGATAATTTTGTCACCGTAGTCTTATACACTTATACTATTTTCACATTTCAGTCTTAGACAAAATGTCGACGTCGTGCGTGGAGAGTCGAGTGCGCGAAATGAAAGTTCGTTATAACGCCGAGTTATTGAAGCGTCATTGTGACTTGAAAAATAGTGTATTTTTAACCGATGAACAATATTATAGATTTTATTTTATTTTATTATATTATTTTACAGATTACCAATTTGTTGTTTGTCATTTTATGAAATGCCTAGTTATTATACAAAATATTTAGGAAATGTGTGCAAAAAAAATTTTATTATACACTTTTTTAAAAACCACCAGGTATTATATAAAATTCCTAGGCATTTTATATATTAAATATATTATACACATTGCCGCTAACCTAACCATAATAATATATAGTAGATAATATATTGTATAAGTATTTAGAGTGTATCATGTGTATTCATAATCAACAATTGAGCATGTGAGGATAATATTAATTATTATTGTTTAATCTATGAACAAAGATTTTATATAATAAGTATATAATTGTATAAAACTCAAAGTTAATGGCCTATGCTGCCGAAGCTGTAACGTTCAATAAAAAAAAAAGAAAAAAAAAGATTTTATAATTTTAAGGGTTTTAGTAAGTATTTTTTATACTGATAATACGTATTAAATTTGATTTATTTCGTGTTTTTCCTATAATTAATATCATGATAATATATCAATATTCTACTAAAGTCGTGTATTACTAATAAAGTAGTTCTAAAAAGTAGTTATGCGAAAATATATAGGTACATGAATATTATTAATATTACATATTATAAAATATTAAAAATGTTATTTTATAGTATTCAGTCCATTTTTTAATTCAAGTTAATTTTTATCATTATTTAATTTGAATAATTGATTAATTATTATGTATAAATCTTTAATTTTTTTCAAGGCTGGGTATTAACGACTTCACTATAGTTATATTTGGATTTTCAATAACTTAACTATTAACTTTCTAAATTTTAATTTTAATTAACGTAAAAATAACGAATTAATTTTTATTTTAAGAAATAAGTTAAGTTGATTAATTTTAATTTTTTTATATGATGAATTAAGTATATACATGTATAAAGTTATTAAATTACATACATATAGTCTATAAATATATGAATAAGTTTTGGATTTGTGAAAAATAATTTGCGATAACATCGTAAAAAAAATTATAACTTTTTTTTAACTTAACAAAAAGTTTATAAAAAATGTGGATTAATTTTTAACTTTTTCTAATTGAGGTATATTGACTTAACTGAGCAAAAAAAAAAATATTGACTTAACCAGCCTTGATTTTTTTACAAGTTAGGTAATACATACACAATTTGCTGTAATGCATATTTTTATAGTTTTAGTTGAATAGGTAGTTATTTATTTTCTAATGCTATTAAATCTGAGTGTATTATTGTTATGTCTCACTACTATCATCAAACTGTAGATAGAGATAATCACCTTGATATTTATTTCATTTACATTCACACCAGCGTGTAATATTTAAAGATCACGTCTGCCTGGTTGGCGGTTGCATAAATATTGAAAACATACAACTCGTATCACTCATTTTGATAACACGTTTAATAAACATAAATATGACGGAAAACCGAAACCAGCTGTTTGGTGTTTTTCTAAAATATAATACTTAATGGTTATATTAAATTTAATGATCGTTCACCTCCATCCAACTGGCCATTTTACTCATTTTAGATAACATACAAAAATAATTGTGTTATAACGACTTAGGGTTGTCATCGACTGGTCGCGCGCGATACTGACTAATGAGTAATGACTACGAGTCATTGTCGGCCGCCGACAGTCGGCGTGTTTAAATAAAAATCTAATAACTAATCGATTACTAGTTTTTTCATAAGTAATTGTATTTGTATAAAATAATATGTATTTCTCAATTCCTACAATTAAGCAACTATATTTTCCATAATTTCTTTTTTCCTTCTGACAAAATGTATTTAATTAATTTACAAAATTATAAGAGGTACACCTGTTCATGTTTACGCCATGAAAAACATTGAAAATTATCAGCTATCTCCTGTTGACAAATTAAAACTTTAAAACTTATCTGTCTGTTTCAATACTTAAGTATTAATGGAAATTAGTAATTTATCTTTTAAAATATTTTAATAAATTACATTTCTAGATTTTGAGAAACGTGAAAACAATTTTTTTAATATATATTATTATAAAAATATAATAGGTCCTATCGCGTATCTATCAAAATAAAATAAACTAAATGCACGAACTAAAATAATATTATAGTTCTCAATATTACAAGAATATAACATTAACCAAAAACCAGGTGACTGGTGATGATATACTAATATTTATATGCTTCAATAAACTACACAAGTATAATTATCAGATTCGCAACTAAGGAGGTTGTGACCCCCCCCCCCCCATTGAAATTGTTGTGAGGTTTATAAGGATTCTGCGCAGTACGCAGTAATTGTAAAATGTATATACTTACTTTGAAACATAATGTTTTAACACTGTATTAGTATTGCTTTACTGAATAGATAATTAATTCTATTATTATTCGATTTTTCAAAGTTCTTTTGAGTTATGAGTAAGTATATTTTAAATTTTAAATATGAGCCTAAATTATTTTCCACATATGCATTATCTATATATTATATAAAAGAACTTGTCCAGATGACTGATTGATCATATCTCTTAACTGAAACAATTCAAATTTCACTCTTTAATTAATTCACTTATGCACATGTCCCCAGCCCCTCCCCTCATCCGAATTGGAATTTTCAAATTATGAGAGGGGGCTGGAGACACGTGCGTAAGTGAATTAATTAAATAGTGAAATTTGAATAGTTAGTAATAATATTGTTGTGAGGTAAAATATAGTTTTTACAATATTACATAACTGTTATAATATTACAATATTTGTATAGTCCAATTTTAATGAATATTTCACTAAACAGTTCGTCAAGTACCTACAAATAATTATTACAATATTATGCAACGATTACCTTACACGGTACGTCTAGTCTAATAATTATTATAATTCCCAATCAATCTATATGGAGATTGGTAAAGCATGCGTGGACCACGTCGGGGTGAATAATAATTATGTCGAACTAGATTAATCTCAACATAAATTAAATGTTGTTGCATGATGTGATATCAAATCAAATTATACGAATATCCTGCAATATAATCCCTGAATTTTCATATTTATTTTGAACAACGTACCCCAACGCAGCCAATTCCATGCAGTAGGCGGCTAAATATTGAATTGATGGATGTTCTCTGCTCGGTGTGGTAGGTTCATATAGTTCAAAGCCGTGTATGGTGTATACTATATCGATTGAGGAGTATTGATGAATGGGTGGTGGTGATGGCGTCGTGGTGCGACGCGATGGCATTACATTTAATGTATTTATTATGAAAAAGGGATTACCAACGGTAAGTTAAATAACATAATAACCGGGAAAAATGTTCCTGTTAAAATCGTAAAAACGTATAAAACAAAATACAGTCATGTCTAATATTTCTTTTTTTTTGCTTCTGTGTGTTCCGAACGTTCACGTCACGTATACTTACCAAATAATATAATTTGTGTATAATGTATTATTTATAATTTAAATGAAAAGTTGAGTAACTATAAACTAAAGCAGTCTTTATTATAAATATAGATATATAAATATAATTGCAATAATAATTACCATACAACCATCATTACCATCAATATTCAATACAACCATCTTTATAACCTTAATTTTGAACTTATTTTTAATCTATTATTTGTATATTGTACATTTACAAGAATTTGAACTATTATAATGTAAAACTTATGAATGCTGTAAGGTAAACACTGTGCTAACAAACACAACGAGGTTGATAACATTGTTAACTACAATATTATTGAATCTCTTTTCAGTCTTATTTAAATTTTCTATTCCTAGAATATTTTGTGTGATGAAAAAAACCACCTTTTTTCCCCGTCATGTCTTGCCAAAAATCTTATGTTCAGTAATAACATAAGAATGACGTATCCCTTATATGTTAATGCCAATGATTTTATAACACAATAATTAAATTATTATTTATTTCAATCAGGAAAAACATGGAAAGACAAAATATTTATTGTATTTTAACATTTTTTCTACCATTCAAATTTCATTATAGCTATCTCCATCAAATAGTCCCCTCCCACCTTTAAATCATGATACATATTAAATATACAATTTTATAAACTAATTTATGAATACAATAAAATTACATTCACTTTAACCATCAATAATTGCTATTATTTCTTAACACATGTATTATAGAAAGATGTAAGAGGTAGATAAAAAAAGCAAATTAATGTTTAATCTTATTAGATACACATCCAAGATTCGAAATTTTGCAAATTTGGTTTTCAAATGTAAAATTATTTTATCTTTTTGAAAATATCAAAAACAGCTATAGATAAAATTAAATTTTTTTCGTTAAATAGTTTAATAACCTACTATGCCATTACAGCAGTTTTATTTTTTCTTTAAAAAAAAAAAAATAACGATAATTATATAGTTATTGGTTATACATAGGCATATAATTTGCGAAAGTAATGCGATTTCACAATTTTTTTTTTTTTGTCAAGTAGTTTAAAGATGTATTACAACATTCTCAATTTTCAATAGAAAAAAAAACGTATATTAGGTATTTAAAAGAAAAGCGGTATTATATATAAATGTTTTTGGTATTCGTATGTGCATGATGCGTCGGAATGCTTATTATAATGCGCACTATGGAATTCTATGTTTTATTCATTGCGTATATAGTAGGTACACAGAATACCAATAAACTGAATAATCACATTCATGAGAAAACGTTAATTATGACCAATGAAGGTAAAAAATGTATACCTAATAGTATGGTTGCTCCCAATAAGTTATTTCACGTATAAATTTCTAGAAAATTGAACTCGGAAGTTTCTAAAGTAATGATATTTGTTTTATTTTATTTATGATGGCCATACTATGGCTATTACTGTACTCCAAAATTATTTTTTTTTTTTTTTTACCTAAATACGTTATGTGTACATTTAATGTTATGACCGTAGCCATTTTCCCTCAAAAACGAGATATAATTTTTCTCCACTATCCATTTACCTCAAATGAATAATAAATAAAGTAATTAAACTGTTAATATAAATAATTTATGCATAACAAAAATAAAAATAATAATAAATTGATTATAATATTATTATTTTTGTATTTTATAATTATAGGACATCTTAGAAACAAATGAATACCTGTTTAAAGAAAAGAAAAAATAGACATAATATGAATAATATCATATTTTTTATAATTATTTAATTACTCGGACTAGTATTTTTCAACAGCTGATTTAGACAGCCGATATACCAGAATGTATAATCATCAACCGATAAGCGCAAAATGTGATCCTAGCCTTACATTATCTTTATAATATAGAAGGTAATACTAAAACACTGGCTTAAATATTGGAAGTAAAAGACATAATTTTAGTCGAATACATTGTGGAAGAAAATTGACAATGGAGGAAAATGGAGTAACCCAATTTTATTTGTATATATATTTTACATTGTTATAAAAACAATAATATTTTATTAATTATGAAAGTTCATTTTTTTAAGTTCAGTATTATTAGGAAAAAAATTCTGATCAATTGGTACAATGAGCGGACCTATTATCATAATAATAGATAATGGTGTCGGCACCGATGCGGTCGGCTCCTTTTTCGTGCCGTTTGCGGTCAGATTATTTCTATTTACCTGATTATCTAATCTAAGTTATATACATATATATTATATTATGTACTAAATAATTATATAATAAATTGATTCTATACAGTATATAATATTATAATAATATATTTATTGTGAAAATATGTTTAAAATAGTATTATTATTGGATTTACCGATTTTTTGCTATTTGGTTGTTTATGGGTATTATTATATATAAAGTGTTGGAACTTTGGAAGTATTAAATTAAAATTGTATTAAGTCAGTTATATAGTTACATGCCATCGATAACATTTACTCAGTCTTTAGTATAGTATACACATTTGTAGAGTTCGTAGTCGGAGTTTACACCATTAATAGATCAAGGAATAGATTTAGTGACCGAAATTCCAGTTTACTCGTCTGTAAAAACGACATTAAATCGTATACGTAGGAAATCAATTTAGTATATAAAGTATATTATATATATACCTTAAATTTAGATATAAATAAGCTGACCGCAAACGGCATGAAAAAGGTGGCGACCGCAAATGTCCCGGAACCCAGATACCTATAATATAGTTAATAGTTGTACAAATATTTTCAACTTTTAAAAAAAATTTTTAAACAGAATATAATATTATTATATTTTTATTGTCATTGGATACAATAACCAAATATTTCCGGGCATGATTATTAAGCCATTAGTATCTAGTATTCTTAGTATTTGGGGATACCATTATATCACGATTTCGTTATTATTTATTCACGATGGTTACGAAAAATACCATTCGTATTCGTGTAGTAAAAAGATACTGGTATTCATGAATACCGGTGTCAATATTTGAAGGTTTAAAATACTTCCATCTAGGAACTATCAGATTATTTGCACAGTTAAAATGTTATTGCAAAATCCAGTTATGTTTACTGCCAAGTTGGTATTTGTTCTTAAATATTTTTCTCAAAGTTAATTGGAATATATTTATTTATTATTTATTATATTATTTGAATAAATCAATTTCTAAATGGATGAATAATTTATTGTATTTAAATACAAAACATTCTAAAAGTAATTTTACAGACTTGTAAAATTATACCCGTAGTTTTTTTAAATTGTATATAATTATCATGAATATAATACAAAAAATAATGTGTGAGTGTTACTGACTATTGTATTGGTATAGTTGTACCTGCCTATACATAATGTATTTTACTACGTTTTTCATTTTTGAATCATCGACACATTTTTTGTAAAAAATGTTCTGTCTTCTGAAAAATGTTTTTGAAAATATGTACGTATATTTGCTTTTTTACTGGCGCCTTCCGACCATTATTCGCGTATATAGTACCTACGTCGTACCTACCTCGTCGGTTCCGCGTTATAATTATATTAGCGTGTTTCGCATTTTAGCATAATTTAATTATTTTTCTCGGTATTTCGACGCGCATACCATTATCGCAAAATCGAATATAATTACTATTTGCGCAGTGCGGCAAAAACGGATGGATGAATAAATTTTACATCGAATTATATGACGTTTTAATTTTATAGATAATAATATAAAAAAATATTGTTCAATATTATAAACGTCGCGTCGTGTTTGTTCTCGCGTGCCACTCTCGGGCCCGCGTTAACGGTGAGGCGGTGGCGTAAACGATAACGCGCGGTGACAGCGGCTTATCCGGCGGCGGCGGTTCCGTCGCCCGTAGGTAACTGCGCGCGCGAAACTCGATATCAACGGCGTCCGTCTGTCCGTCGTCAAACACTCTACCACCGTCGCCCGTCCCGCGGGACTGCATATACGCGGCGGCGGTCCGGTCCGGTCCTCCGTTGACGCCGTCTCTGTGCGTCTCCCTGCCACGCGGCACCACCGCCGCCGCCGCCGCCGTTGCCGTATCCGCACCGCCTGTTGATATCCGATGCGCCCGGTGTCGGATGTCGCGACGACAACGACGACGACGACGACGCTCGCCGGAGTTATAATAATATAATGCAGAGCGACGCGACGACGACGATGGGCGAAAGGTGCGCGCGATGGGTGGGAGGCGAGTCCAAACTTTGACGTAAATGGATTCTTCTTCAAACGGTTTCACTGCCGGCGGCGCGAGAACTATATAATAATATTATAATATAACCACCTAGGAATTTCTCTCGTTTTCGACTGCTCGCCGGTGCTGAGTATTTTCCTCGTGACGAGCGTGCTATCGATTCTCGAATCCGTCAGCGACCTGCTCATAATATATTATTATTCTGTATAATATTATATATGCCTTCCCCATTACTATTACTATCGTTCTGCTAAACCTTACCCCTCCCCCTCCTTAAACGAGAAGTTTCTATTTCCGCGCAGAAGGCCCACGAAAGTGCAAAACGTATACGCAGTATTCGCAAAGATATGTCTTGCAGCGACATTATATTCCGACAGCAACAGCTGCAAGACATGTTTAATGTTCAAGAATGCCGGGGAACAACCGTGCAATGTCGCACATCTATCCACCTGACCACCTATACAATATATTTTATGTACTCGAGAATAAAAACGTTCGAATATTAAACTCGAAGACGTATATATTTTAATTAAGACACTTTGAAAAAAAAGTGCTCAAAATGTTATTAATATTTTAATCATTTTCGTTGTACCTATATTTAAGATCGAATACTATTTATATTTATGTATTATTTACTAAATTATAAGCGAGTAGATATATTTCAATAGATAGGTGTAACAACACAGCATTTTTTATTTGTGACTTATAAGATTTTTCCAAAGGTACAACTAGGACTAAAATATTGGGGGGAGTGGCTAGGTATATCTACCAGCAGATATTACCTAAAAAGCAACCCATGGGGGTTTTCCTCTATATTTCTCATATATTATATGCACGTAAAAATGTAAAATATAAACTAATATTAATCTATTCAAATTTAATTTTTGTTTTTCGATATTTTATTAAAAATTTTTAAAATATCAATTATTGATAAGCTACCGAAGCAATCTTGGTTACCTACTTGTAGAGCAAAGTATGTGATAATCTTTCTCATATCTCATAGCTGAAAATGATCGTTATGTTGTGGTGGATTTAATCAGCAAAGCAAAGCAATAACTATTTGTAGCATTATTATATACAGAATTTGAAACATTTTTTTGCTCAAATAATCTTATATATAAAAATATAAGATTGTATGTATTTTGACTTTCGTATTATCACCAGTAATATTTTTGAACAACATTTCATTCTTCAAATAATTTTTGTTAAAGTTTAATACATATTTATCATAATATATTATATTTGATTGCAGATAATATAAACAAAACATTTAAATACAAATAAAAATTTAAAGGTAATAGATATTATAACGTATATAATTATTGAACGAAGATGCTACTTATTATAAATATTACCATCGTAATTGATAGTAATTATAATCAATGTTATTACTCAAGTTTCAATTTTGATTTTGATTTTCCATAAAGAAACGGATCGTCTATTAGAAACCCGATTGATGTTTTTTTCTCGCAAATCCATTGACAGACTCGAGAATCGAGAATATACAGCGTAGGTATACTCCACATGACCACATATAACACGCAAACCATATATGAAAACACGACAGCACCACCGCAGGCTGTAAATAATTCATTATTTCGTTATTAATTTATATTTCAAAACGTCGACGAAGTTGTCAATAATAATTATAATAACGTTGTGTGGGTGTACGAGTTGCCGTCGCGGTTAGGTGGTTCGAAGACGTACAAAGATGAGTGCCTATATATTGGCGCTGATCGGTATTGATTGTCCCACGCTCTGTGCACTATCGCCGCGAGTTGTACCCCCGTGCAACGCCAAAATGTCGCAAAACCATTACCACGAATTTTCGTGCCCCATAAACGTAGGTATTGTGTGTATCGTACCTACAGGCATTATATTTACGCGAAAATATTATTATTGTGTTTGCAGTTCGAATAACGTTATATTATATAATGGCGATGCGCACGCATCAAGACAAACACGCGCGCCGCGTTAGGGGACGGATTTTTTCGTACATTTTTCGGGTCTTGTTTGTTTGTTTTTTTGTTTCGTTCGTTTACTTTAGGAACCGCGGCTGGCTGGCGGACGGACGGACGGACGGACGGGGACAGACTTGAGTGAACGGTAGTGCGGACGACGAACGGACGGTCGGACGGACGAGGTTTTCATCGTGCAGACGCACACGCACGCGCAGTGGACGAGACGGCGGCGGTAATGCGGCACCACGGCGTGCGAGTTTTATATCTATATACGCGCCGTATAGTTGGGGAGAAACCCGACACCGGCCTCGGAGCTGGAACAAACGGCCGGCGGTGGCGGTGGCGGATGTGGTGCGGTGCACAGCAGAGGGACCCAGAGAATAATAATAATAATAATAATAATAATATATTAATATATATATATTTTTTATTTTATTATTAATATTTTTTGACGAGCATAATAATAATAGTAATGACGTAAATGCGTCGTGGCGGCGATTGAATTGACGTCCGACCGTATACCAGCTACGCACTACGCGAACACCGACCCCGCCGAACCGTCGACAGGCACACGGGAGCAGGTTGGACAGGCGGTGCATAAAACGTACATAATATAGTGAATATATACAGCCGCCGCGAGAAAGGGCGAGGAGACCACAGCGGCAACAGTGGTGACTTAAATGTGTTTATTTTTTTACACCGCCCGCGAATATTACATTAATATAATAATACATTATATCCGTTGCCACTGCGATCCCCCTGCCGCAGCCACATCGCCGCCACTGGCCACGGTAACACTAATGGCCACCGACGTGTGGCGGCCGAGTGGAAAATCCCGACCGGTTCGGAATCGACGACGCACAGCGTATCGAGTGCAGGTCGTAATACCTAAAATATAATATAATATAATATAATCACACATAAAAGCACAGAATGTTTTTTTTCCATGTGGCGTGAGAGCCGAAAACCATCACCGCCGGCAAAAAATAAAAGGAGAAAATATTATATATAATACGTCCTTTTATAACGATATTTCTATATATATTATATTTGTATGTGCATCATCTATACATATAATATCGTTAAATATAATATTGTTTCTATTATATGTATAGTTATATAGATGCCAGTTTTGTGAAATTACAGTTAAATATTTGCCTAACTTCGTACACAGCAAGGACATGATGGGTATAAATGAGAGCATAGAAAGAGAGATTTAAAAATAAATTTGGTATAGTGAAAATTTAGTTCTCAATGAGACATTCCCAAATCTCCTCTTATCTACACAGAAAGGTATCTAATAATAATACGGACTGGTTGTTGGTGGTCACATTCGTGAAGGAAGGCTGTACTCTTACACATCGCCAAGAAATTTATATCCATAATGATTATTCAAGGTGTTGGTTGATACTTCAACTAAGGCGTTCAAGCTTAAATATTCAATATTTACATTATTTACATTATAAAAATTGCACTTATCTGACATTTTTAAGCTTCACTTTATGAAAATAAGAAAATTAATTATATACCAGACACACTTATTGACTATTATAACGATATATACGTTTACGTATACCACGTATTACGTTTAGGTACAAAATATCGTTCGATATAATATGATATTACTATATATATAGTTATGAAGGTAAAAGCAGCCATATTTGTGTGATAATAGCTAAATGTGTACCTATAACGTGCAGTAGTTACGTCTAAGCATATGTACCTTAGGGATAATAATTACCTTAGGGATCCATAATACCTTAGGGATAAGCATTAAAAATCTATTATTTCTAGTTAAGCTAGATATTGTAAAATATTCATTTTTTAACGGTTTGAAAAGATATATCTACTGATAATTTCTATTTTTCAATTTTTTGAAATTGTTGATAATATATATTAAGTTTTTTTTGGTATAATTTTAAATGTATTCATTATTTTTTACAATTTTTGACTTTTTACACAAATTTTATGAATTATTTTTAATTTTTATCTTATTACTAGTATTGTATTATTTGTTTTGAACGCACGTCGTGCTAAATATTAACATTAATAGTAATAAACATTAATTTAAAATATTTTACACTTGTTAGATTTTAATCTTTTTTAAATTATGATTCTTAAGTATAGGTATTGTCATAAGTAAAGTGTATTTTATACAGAATCAGTTAAGATTTTAACGCATTTATAATGTTTTTCGGTGCTTTTTTGAGATTTATAATGCATTTTTAAGGTTATTTAATGCAAGTTATAATAATAAATATACGTGACGGACGTATCTCGAAGTCTCCCGTCGGCGTGGAAGGAGGATGGAATGATGTGCACTTGCATATTTTTTGCTCACAATTATTGTCCAAAAAAATGAAAAAACAATGTAAAACTGTGTGATTTAAATTTAAATAAAATGCTTTGTTGTAAATTATTATGCTATATCACTAATAGAATGATTTAAAAAACCTTTAACCGAATCAAAAAGTCGAATTTAGTTTTGAAGAACCTGACAATATAATTGAAAATACTACTTAGATTCAAATAATTGATCAGATATTAAATTCTATGAATGTACTAACTATTTATAAAATTTAAGACATTCAATAATAATTCTGATTTCTTCCTATAATATGAAATAGAATTGTTGAAAAATATGAATAATCAAGATTTAATGAAAAACTGCTCCTTTTGTCGTTGAATATTGCCACATTGGTGACGACATAGATTAGATACTAGACATAGATAGTATCTTGTTGTAATATTAATAATTAATTGTCCTAAGAAGTATTATTGATGAGTTATGAAAATTAATACACGGCATTTCAAATTGTATCATTACTAAAAAATTATGAATCCTATTCCAAATGTTTATTTCGAGTTATAATAACTAAAATAAAATATCACGATTACCAATCAAATTCAGATTAATAAATTAATAAATCTTAAACCAACCTATCTATATCTGTGACGTAGGCAGTCACGGAAAGAAGATTTTAAAAACTATTTAAGATATATCATTTAGCAACTCGCAAGATAAGCTCTCAAACCGCTGCCATTTATTTTATCATTTAAATTAAAATAGTAGAATTCCTCGATTACAATGATATGATTTATATATTTGAATCACAAAAAGCTGGAAAAAGGGTGGTTTGAAAATAAATAGCTTATCCAATACGTTTATCTGTAGTATACATATTTACTACAGCCTATGCCTACAGTGCTCTGTACACAACAGGTACCTATTATCCTACAGTTTTGCCCGAGTCTGACCACATTTTTTTCGTTGGCTGATTATCTATAATACATTTAATTAAAAATTATTTAGACATTTTAATATGTATATTACAGTATTTGTGTGCATTTCTGTTTCACTTTTATAGCTATGTTGAATATCAAGACAAAAATGATTTGATAAAAATATTTGAATTATTTTTAATTATAATTGCCTAGATGTGGGGGAGGTGGAGAATTTCAGGTCCAACACAATAATATATATAATCGCTTAAATTAAACCAAAATTGTGCCTCTAATGGGTCGTGTGAAATGGTTTCGAGCGAAACTGGTTCAGACGACTGTTACATATGCGGCAGGACTGCTACACGGTGCAGTAGTATAGTGGCTATAAATTATCGTTGTATTATTATTACCAATAAATTGTATTATATTTTATACGTTGTTGCAATTATGTATAGGTGTTAGGTACATTTGCCTTTTGCATTTGGCGGTGGTGGTCGTGGGAATATAATAAGTAATGTATTATAGGTGCAACACACCCGGGCGGTATTGTTTCCGCGCGAGAAAACCAAAATCGCGGAAACGACCGTACAGAAAAAGGGTTAAATAATATTTACCGCGGGCGCCTACAGCTACGACGCCGGTGGCCGCAGTCGTTCCGGAAAAGGGTTAAATGGGCCAAGTTAACGCTGCGGTGTGTTCGGCAATAATAATAATTATATTATTGTCGCCGCCACCGCCAGCACGTGGGAAAAGATTATAACAATTTTTTTCCACGCATAGGTATATTTCTTTAGAAATGTAGAAAGGTCTGTTTTTTTATTAAGCGCATATATCAAACGACCGCATTACGCGCAATATATATTATTTTTATTGTACATATATACATAAGTACAAATGTATATACATATAATAATACATGACCGTTTGTCGCAGTCGTGTTGTACACGCCGCCGCCGTTTGATATTATATGTTATATTAATGACTTAACAATAATAATACGATATGATATTATTATACCTAGGTACGCGTATTTTATATTATATTATACAACGCGATTCACGATTTTCGCACGGACGCTGCAAATTTACCGATTCGTGTACATTTATATATTATATTAGGTATATAATTGTTGTGTGACGTGCAGTGTTATATGCATGTAGTATATAATAACGTACCTATAACGGCTTTAATTTAACGGAAACCATGTTTGCGACAAATGGCACCCATAAAATATTATTATACATTTATACGATTCATATAATATTAAGTCTGCAATTTCTCAGTTCTCACTATACCGTGTTGGAATCTTGCAGATAACGCGAACCATAATAATTTCCTGAAATTTATGTTATTGGTACATTTTTGAATTCGACGAAGTGATTTAAAAGTTTTTGAATTAATGGACATATTACGTGGTACGAGTGGTATAGATGTTTTAGCATAATAATAAATTATACCTTGAGTAGAGTTAGATTCTATACTATCTGGTATTTGATGGAATAATAAATTACACGGTATAGCATGGGAACAGCTATCGCTAACCACACAAGATTTTACCAATCATAGAGCAAATTCTGGAATCACGGAGCAGTTTGAAATCGTCTTTATACTCAAAAGATGCGTACATTGTAACATCAACGATGTGGAGGTTCAAATTTCGTCGTTATGAGTTTTTATGCGATCCCCGTGTATTTTTCTATCGACAGGTTCGAACTACCCCAAAACATATTATTGTTATTATACATATCTCGTGTTCCCTTCTAAATAATGATATCAATATATTATAGGTACATGATATTGTTACGTATATAATACACGGTAGGCCTCTATAAATTTCTGTATCATCTCCCCCTAAGTACCTATCTCCACGAGACCACAAAACATATCGAAAAAAATTAATATTTTACGCAACCGTAATCCACATAAGAGGACTTCAATTTTTTATAGACTACTGTGAATAAACCACATCAATAGATATCGTGCCATTAATGATTTCAAACATAATAATATTATGGATATATAAGCATACAGCATTTCTATGATATCTTATTTATAGAAACTATAGTTCTCGCACACTCGCATTGAAATTTTCTATGTCGAGCAATAAAGAGACCAACATGTAAGCAAGTGAGAAAAGATTATAATATTATGATATAGGTATATATTTAATAAAATATATTTTTTGTACTATATGTACAGTAACGATGTTGTGGCTAACAATAATATCTATATGGTATTCAGTTGTGTAAGATATCGGAGATTTTCATGTAATTCCGCATCCATATAAGTTTAAATAATATCAGCATCAATCGAATATACCTATATACGGTTTAACAGTAGTTAGAATATCATATTATATACCAGGATATATCTATAGATATAATAATATAATATATACTATATTGTATTGTTGCGGAGATTACAAAGGGCTACCGGACTTTTGGGACAAACTGTATAAAATACAATAATAATATGTTATATACCAATATACACTCGTGATTTGCTGGCTCTCATCAGTCTCATCTCGGTACATCATTATATTATATTGTATACCAGCTGAGTGTAAACGCCATTAAATCAATTATCTATTGTCGGGACCCGCGTCCAATATCCAAGCGCACGCGGTGTGTGTGTGTATAATATTATATAGTGTCAGTTACGCGTATTATATAATGCAATATAGATATATCATATACTGTATATTATTATATAGGTAGGTACGCACTTACACACACGATGACAATATAACGTCGAAACGCTCTTGGTTTTTAGGGGCGATGATGCGCTGCTCGTCCCCTATAATATGTGCAAGGGGTACAATATAATAGTACATGTCAGAGAAGACTACTCGCGGGCACAATAATAATAATAATAGTGTACGTAAATATGTGCAGTATTTAGGTATATAGCTGCAGTAATGTCGTCGGAAACGCGTCGTGGCAAAATACAGCTGCCGTGCAAATATTATACTATCTCCACGACCACGACGTCCATCCGTCCGTCCATATATATTATATATATGTTCAATAGATATACAGAATGATTCAAGGAACATACTCACCCCCTTATTTTTGTTCAATTATGCAGCTATTCAAAATCTGATTTTTTAAATATACCCATCATTACCTATAGGCCATAATATAATCAAATTCTTGATATTTTTTTTTATTAATTAAAAAGTAACCTATTTGGTACTTTTGTTTTTCGAATGAGAACCACCTTTTTCACAAAATCGAAATTCGAAATTATCGGTTTTTGAGTTGTTTGACTTTGTGTGCTAGGGGTAATAGCTGGTCTATGGATTTAAAATATTTGATGGGTATTTTAGTAATAATCTATCAGGATTTATAATTACTAAATATTCTCCAATCATTATGATTATATTACACCTATCTTATAATAATTTTGTAAAATCGTATAAGACTATAATAATTAATAATTATACCAGATAATAAATATATTATACTATATACATTTTAATAACTGAGAAACTCCTGGTTGGGGTTTTTCGTTTAAACAGAAGTTCTTAGCGCCATAGAAGTACAAGATACTCCTTTCATAACAGGTATATGCTTCGAAAATCTCAACAATTTTAAATGATATGTTTTTCGAGTACATTTAAAAATTCAAAGAATCATAATTCAAACATATTCATAATTAAATGAAAAAAACGGGGTTAAATATGGCGAATCACTCTGTACATGCATTATACCAATATATATTTCATAGTTTCATACACGCGCGAGCGCGATCGCATAGTCGACAATAGGACGAATGGATGAATTTTGTTTGTTTCGGGGTCGGGTCGTCGACGTCGCCGCCGCCGCCGTCATTACGGACGGACGGGTGCTGCGCTCGCAGATAATAATGTCTTTATATACACAGTGGGCGCACAAACACACACACGATCGACATGATAATACAATGAGCGTGTGTGTATGCTGGTGTGCGTGATGGGGTGGTGATGGGTAACCTGCAATATACTACCCTACCCGTACCCCGCCCCGCCGCGTCATACCTATGGTGGTACCGCGGAAAAATAAAATATATATGTTATTATAATAATAATAATAATATATGCGCGCGAGATAGAGGAGTCGAGGGGTACTTCAGCGGCGGCAGCAGTGAATAGACTCGACAACAATGACCCGAAAACAGGAGACGATAGTACTTACACGCACGTCGGCGGTAGTACCCAAATAATATTAATAAAATTTATTATTATATACACACGCATTATACACACTATACAAGTATATTATGTTGTGCACGGCGAAGTGCGTGTACAAAAGAACCGGTGTGCCGTATGATTATTATCGTTGCAGTTGTCAGTGTTTTGATGTCGCTGCCCGTCGACCCGGCGACGCCAACCCGCGACGACGACGTTTTCGTCGTAAATGCCCATAATAATAATAATAATAATAATATTGTGTTTTATTACGATTGTATAATGTATGTTATACATAAGCTTATTATACAAATATTTTATGGAGGTATACTATGTATTATATTATAGTATTATGTCTATATATTATTATTATTGTATGGGGCATGGGCGCGACGTCGGCCGGTGATGCAGTGCGGTGGCTGTCCGTTCACAAACACGTGCGTTTTTACTGCAGACGAACACTAATCGATTTCGACCGATAACACGAAACCAGTAGACTGTACACGGCAGCAGGACACGGGCCGCAACGGAAAAGGAACCTTTTTTTCGGAACGCGTTAGCGTTATTGAAAATAACAAATAATTATTGCTCATATAGGTACCTAAAACTATATCTATCTAAGACTATATCTGGCGATGTCCAGCGTCTGGAATTGATTTTCGGTGAAATTCAAAGATTTATTTTTTTCCAAACAACCAAAGTAAATCTCAAAATGCTTTCAGCAAGCGAGAGGGCGGCGGCGCTACAGACGAAAATATAATGACGTTTATAATAGGTTAAAACGCGCAGTGTTAGCTAGTATACGAGCACAATCCAACCGAAAGAAAACCAAGCGATTGGGCTACAGAGAAAAGGCGCACAGTATATGTACACCAATAATATGTCTTGAGGGTTGAGACAATATTTATATTTTTTTTTCATCTATTATTTGTGTTTGTACCATCGAGGGTCTGTGCAGTTTGAATGCACGAGTATTTACTCCACTTAAGGAACAATATAAAACTCACTTGAGTATAATATTAATGAATCCCGAACGATAAGTCTGTTTTGAAAAAGTAGGACAAAACGTCCGAAAATACAAAATATTCTGTTACATTTTCATTTATAATTTCAGGTAATAATGACTAATGATGCAAACTCGAATCAAACATTTCGTGTAAAACCTAATTGAGCTTTTTAACTTTAACTCTTTTTAGCTTTATGTTAAACCAAAATAATCAATTTAATAAGACTAAGTTTGACTTTGGGACTCGAACTGATCACCTAATATAGTTCAGTTCAATGTTTAAAACTTAGAGCCACCTCTACTATTATTAGGTATATGTATAAATGATGAAGTCGTGAATAACTAATCAAAAAACTATAGCGAATCGATTCATTTGAGTTTTTACTTTTTAGGAAATGTTCTTTTTACCATGCAAGGCACTCTTTACTAAAGGATGTTCCAAAATTCGCAGTTTAAAGAAGAGTTCGTACAGAGATTGATTAGCCGACAATGATTTTTTTTGTTGGTATAGGTAGTTGGTTTAAATCGGTCACAAAAAATACAATATTTATGATTGGATATAATTTTATAATACATTTTATGTTTGGTAAAAACCACATAACTGTGTTAACAATTTGTGGAGTTTACATTTAATGAAATTTAAGATTGGATAAATCCAAAAAATTTGTTTAATTTATTAGTTTATTACTGGTAATGTTGTGAACGATCGACTATAGTATAATATGTAACATATATTACTTATACCTATATTATATAAGACGAGGTGACATGTATCTAAATATTTTAATAATGTAACTAAATAATTAAAATTATAAGTATCTAGCTACATAACCTAAAGTATATTGAACCTGTAGTTTCATAATGAGTGCCAATATTAATAAGTTCACTATTAAGGGATTCGTGTTAGGTGTAAATCCTTAGAATGTGGGCAAATGTTGGTGAGACTGGTGTCGTTTTTATTTTATACACACATCGCGTAATATGTATAATTATTGTATACCAAATAATTAGATGCCAGGAGTTACCTCATTTTCAGTACCACTCGGTATACATATTACATATATTATATATATATATATATATATATATATATAGCATAGTATTGACCAGATTTACATATATTATCTGTTCGGATGACACGCGTGTGAACTGGCATCCCGATAAGACGAGGACGAAGCAATCGCAGACTGCACGTGTCGTACTGTCTGGCGACCGCGACGATTCGCAGACGCCGAGTTTCAATGGAACGCAGTGGATGACTGATGAGACGACCTTGTCGCGCGCGCGCGTGCCGCCGCGTCGTGAATACTTACATTAGGTGTACACATGTCGTCGTCGTTATTCAATTAAGATGGTGATGGCTCACACGGAAACGGGAATCGAATTACTGTGCTGGGAAGTGGGCGCGACGTGCTGTATATTATGCGCTGTTATTTTCTAAGTTAACATATAATAATATGAAAAATTCAATTCAAACTTCAAATTACGGTAGGAAAATTTAAATATTATAATTTACAATACAAATTTAGACGGAACTAAGATTCGGAACAGCGACAATATTTACGGGTTAGATAAGGTACATCAAATCATCGAAAGATTATACTTAGATATTATAGAATCAACTATTGTTAAACCCATTCGCGTTAAGCGACGAAAGGCATTTTCAGACCATTTCCATCCCAAACGGCGTTGAGCGTCATAATGTGATTCACATGCATTTAGTTCGTACGACCAAAATTTGCAGTGATTAATATCATAATATTTAGATCTAACGACATCTAAATTGTAAAATGAATATTACCTAATAATAATCGTCGTCATTGTTTTCTATATAGCCATATATAGATACATATCATTATTATATCGCCTATAATACCTATATTTGTGGGCAATTTCACACGATTCTTTCGGCGGCAAAACGTGTGTACAGATAATATCATAACGAATTTTTTTTATTTTTTGCCGCGGTATTGCCGTTTAATGGGATTACAGCAGGCGGTATAAGAAAAAGATGAAGAGCTCAAATTGCGTGACTTTTTTGTTGTTGAGAAAACGCGTTTGTTTGCCAATCGATTTATCGGTGTTACACACTGATACTTAAAAAAAAAAAAAGATAAAACGATATTTTTCTTATCACTTATACATATACACGCGTGCACTTTTGCTGCATCGGCGATTGCTGTTCTGGCCGCTGTCCGGCGATTACAATATCATAATAATAATAATATGTCACACACGTGCACGGTGTATACATCCAGACACACACATTTGTATATTATAATATTATCGACCAGACAAACGCTGCCGACGCACACGTGGTGTTTTGGTCCAGTGTCGACCAGCCACCGCGAACACGCTGCACCTACGCACATACAAACACACGCGCTCCGTCGGCAACCCACGCGCACCGCGAATTGTCTGATAATATAAATTATAACGAAAACCGTTCGTTATAATAAAATCGTCGCGTTTACAATAATCATTATATTATTTGAGGTATATCGTATACCGTGGTATACCAAATCTGTTCACCGTCTCCGTGGCGACTGGAGGGGAAGTTATTAGTTAATTATTGTATACCATTATGTATACGGCGCTAAATAAGAGATCGATTGAAATAAGGTAGCGCAGCGCCGCAGCAGCACCGGAAGACGTATTTAAATAGTAAAAATAATATTGTTATTAAGAGTTAAGACGACGACGGAGGACGGTGATGGATTATGCTTTAATAATGTCTTATGTATTATGTTGTAGGTATGCGACTGCTATGGATACGAACGTGAAACGACCACCTTAAATCGTTTTCAACACCTAAACGTTTGATGTAAGATTATTCATATAAGTTTTTACTACTGGAAAAAAAAAAAAAAAGGATTAGCGTAACTCCTCACACAATTTGTGATTGCAGATTTCCTCAAACGCATAGAGGTACTTTTATTTATAATGCAATAACGGTTAATGCTCATAGGTTTTTGTTATTTTTCCAAAAACATATAATGCAGAAACTTGTGACATTCCATCATTGCCTAAATTATTATCATTACACAATGAATAAAATATTTATAGTACGTATCTTTACCTTGAGGTTGGTAACAATTTTTAATATTTTTTTTCTTTTTTAACGTCAAAAATACTTTTATAATCGCTCAAATAACCAAATAATTTGAAAATAATATAAAACAAGCATACAAAATTTCTCATAAGTTGTGATTATAGTGATTATACTAATAACTTTAAAAATTAAAAATTAAATTAAAATTTTTAATATTATGCGTTTGAAGTTAAAATTTTATTTCTACTGATAATCGTTTTTCGTTTAAAATGATATCATTGAATTCGTATTTAAAATAATATATAATAGAATATTACAAGAACCGAAATGACAAACAGAAGATGTACCAAGTAAATTAGACACCCATTATACAACAGAGATACTTCTCAGATTATTGTTTTGTTTTAATGTCAATGAAT
This sequence comes from Diuraphis noxia, assembly GCF_037042655.1. Taxonomy (NCBI): domain Eukaryota; kingdom Metazoa; phylum Arthropoda; class Insecta; order Hemiptera; family Aphididae; genus Diuraphis; species Diuraphis noxia. The sequence goes on from NW_028301711.1 coordinate 50,821,231, forward strand.
ATGGTGTACATGGGGGAGGGAAATATTATAGCTTATAATAGCTTCCATGATTTTTTTGTTTTTGTCAATATCAAATGGGAATCCAACCCTCCCCCAAATTGATCTATTTGTGCATATATATTATATATATGCCATGTTTATAGATCAATTGTATAGGTACCTTAATAGCATTGTTTCTCAAATGAGTAGTTCTGAAATATAATTGTTCATATTTAGTATATTCATATGACTACAAAGCAAATAAAGCATACCTATTCACGATTATATTGATGTACGTGATAAGATCACGATTTTTATTTCTTTTAAAAGATTCATGTCAAAGCAACTACAAATAATAAAAAACAAATATAGATCGTGTCTTATTTCTTATGAGTATGTTTATTTGATTTGTGTTTTTAAAACTGATTAACACTTTCGTAGGTACTTATATATATATATATATATATATATATATATATATATATATATATAGGAAAGACGTGAAAAAACAATGTGAGCTCTTTTTCCATTTGTCTACATTATAACTTTAAGAGACTGTGTGGCGTAAAATGCTAAGAATTAATGCACACTGCGAGAACCATCATAAAGTAGGTAATATTATTGATTATTGATAATAATCAATGACAATGATTATAATATAATCGACTATCAAGTAAATTATGACTAATCAGGCGTATTCGTGACTCAGTCGTAATAATTATTTAGATTTTAGTAATGCTTATCACTAAGTTATATATATTTTTATTCGAGCACACACTATATTAGTTTCGTCTCGGGTGCAATATCCGTGTTTATATAATAATATTATTGTATTATGTAATAGTACAATATTTGAAAATCGTCGCTGGGGGGGACCGCCGCCGTTGACGTTACCTGCAACCCTTTTTGTGTGCGGGTCGCGGGGAGTGCTCGGGCGCAAGCGCACTTCGCGCGCCGCTACCACTATCACGGCTGCCCTGCCGCTCCAGCCGTACCTCCACCGACCCCCCACCCGCAGGTTACCGGCCGTGCGTTGCTGACAACTGCGACCGCGGTAGTAGCTCTCGAGACGTCGCCGTAAACCGCTCCGCAACCCGCGAGGACACACTCGCGTTCGCGCGCGAATTTTGCTCGTCGCGACCGCCCTACGCGCAAAAGGTACAACTGCGGTACCTACTACCTACGCGATTATTATATTATTTTTTATTTTTCCGCTTACGATTACTTCTGTGAGACATTGCAGTTAAGTCGACGAAACATTCGTGTCACCGATCTACTTAATATCATATAAAGAATAAATCGCGATCGTGCGATCCGTTTAATACGCGTCCACGGAGTGCGGAAATTGTTTGATCGTGCCGCTACGACGCTACGGACGAAAAATAATAACATTACATCGTCTGCGGCGGCGGCGGAGACGGCGGTGGGAACTTCCGATCTTACTACAATTTTCAACTACAATTATTCAGATCTAGCTGGTGGTACGTATTCTTAATACTAATATATATATCCATGGCTGGATAGGCTTACCGGTAAGCCGGAAATTTCCAGGTGGCTCCATCCGTGTTATAGGGTGTTATAGGACTCAAAAATGGCCAATATGTATATATCTCGAGTATAATATAATTGCAATTTCATTATAATTTACAAACATGGGCTTATATGTATTTATTATATAATACCTAACTATTGATGTGCGTGATTATTACGCATAATTTTATATTATCTAACATAATACAAGTTATTATGTAGGAAAACGACGAAACGTCGCTGTGGGCGGACCAGAGCGAATAATATTTTATATTATAAAATTATGAAACATACGAAATAATATAGGTAGGTCTAAAGCTTAGTCGTGTGTGCAATAAATCGTGAAGAATTCGGTCGAGTCTGATGGATGCATTTTATAGTGATGGACCGGAATAACGTTTGAGAGAAAATATGCGCATCGGCGATATACAAGTATGTAACACGCGTGTACAACCCGATGTGTATTATGTACGATATGGTTAAACGTTATTTCGGGGCGGCGAGGCGAAACAATACGATTCAAAAACGAAATCTATACGCGAACCCCCCCTCACACACACACACACACACCCTATACACAGCCATCCGACGATGACGTACTTTTGTTGAGATATTATAACTTAGGGACGCATGATGGTTGTTTTTTTTACACACAGCAGAACATCATATACGATTTGCATAATTTCGACCCGTGGTTTTAAGTTAATGTTGTCTTAAAGGCATACGAATCGAAAAAATTTATCGACGGATCTCGAGTCTTAATAATTTCTCGTGGAGATCGAGCAATCAAGAATTTAGGCATTGTATTCATTGTTTATCGAATAAGTTTGGTTTTGAGTTATATATAGTTGCAATATGACGCGCTTTTTCCACTAGGAATTTGTTTGATGCACGAATAACGGGGCGTCGGATTCATTCTGGTACTTATCCACCGATTCATGATAATAGCTATTACGGCTTAACGTCACATGTACTAATACTTATGCTACAATGTCGGATTTCAATCACCCTCAAACTAACAAAGCTCATGCCAGCCGTCTATCACCGATTAACTATTATAATTCTTACATACCTGCAGATATTGTCGTGTCTTGTGCACTTATTTCAAAAAAACTTTTTTGGTTCTATAAAGGTAGCGCGATCAAAATAAAAGTTCATTTTATCAAAACCATTGAATAGAATACTATTTTGTACAGTTATACGTATACAAAAAACATATAGTACATGAAAATGTCAACGTTTAGCTGTCTCAATCTATATGATTTAAATGCATATACTTCATAATTGAGACATCTTTTGAGACTAAAAATTAACACATTTTTCATTACAAATAGCTTAAAGTTTCTCTTTGTTTTCTTACGTTTTATATTATGAATTATTCAAGAACATTATTTTTATGAATTCAAAGTATAATTGTTGATAAAATCATACAAAAATATAAGCAAATAGTAAAACCTTGTCTTACGTATTGTGGTCTACAAAATCTCAAATATGTCTAGTTAATTTTAGCGGAAATACTATAAATACTTAAAATTCTGAAATAATTTATGAATGTTATGTAATTTCTGAAATAATTTATAACAGTTTAGTAATGAATGTATTGTTTAAATTAAAAATAATATTATCTTGCTCTTAATGGCCAATAAGAGTGGCCTTTGTCTGTAAATCGCATAATTTAAAGGTTATATGTTTACTTATATATAGTCTATACAAGTTTCAACTCTTAAGTATCTATTCCATAATTCCATAACACTGGTCTATAATGTTATCATCTCTGTGGTACCTATTAAACTTTGTTGAAATTAAAAACGTAGTGAGGGGCGTGGCAATATTATACGTCAAGTTTAAAGATAATTTACTATGGGTGGAGATTACAAACGGGTGTTGCCTGATGACCGAGGCCCGACGAAAGCTGGTTGCCATTAACTACGTTTCTTAACTTTAATAGAGTATAATACCTAGTTAAACACAATAAATAATAAAACATTTAAAATATATATATATATTTAGGCAAGTACTATAACACTGTAAGGATGGAGTATCAGTAATTTAAACATTTTATTGTACGCTATTTATATGACTTAATTCACTATAATAGATTGCTGCCTGATGATGGCTGTCAAAGTTGGCTAATATTGATTTTTATTAGCTCATGATTCATGTATAACTCGTTATATTTGTTTAATTACATTTAACATGTGTACAGTAGATAAAATAAAAATAAAATTCATCTGTTTGCATTTTAGTTTGGTTGTTTAGAAAAAAGCACTTTTTAATTTTAAATAATAATATTTACAGCTTAAAAAAAAGATAATAAGCCTTAATGAACACATACAAAGTGAGGGAAGTCGGAGAAAATTAAATCTAATCTAATTATCTTTAAATTCCTGTCTAATTACATCTATAGAATTAGGCACTTAATACTTATGGGAAGATATAAATTAATAAATTAACACTATTATACAAACCCAGAAATTCCAAAAAATTTAATTTGTTACACATTGGTTTATAGCTAATGATTTTGATTAGGTATACATGTATCTGCAGATATGGTAAATATTCCTATAGAATATATTAAATTTATTAATATATTCAATGTTAATACTAGTAGTACTATAAAAACAGCTCCCAATAATTTAAATTAGAAGGATCACACGACATAATATTTAAAAGTGCATCTTTTATATTGAACATTTTGTTTATGTAGGTACCTATACTAGTATAACGTTTCAGTTAATTATTATATAAACAATGCTTTATTTTTAAATTATTATGTATTGATACATAATCATATATTTTGAAACGTAGCCGCATAGGTTGTTATTACTTGTTTTAAATTGCATATAATTGGTATTTTTGCTGTAATTTATTATTGTCAATTTTAATGTGCAAGGATAAAAATAGGTATATAAATCAGAACATTCATAAAATTCACCAAGGCAATATTTGTTTAACTATAAAATAATTCGTGATGCAAAATATTATAGCTATGATTTAAAAAAACGGTTAGAAAAATATTCCTGGTACGAAATGATATGCACATGTACAGCCGTACAGGTGAAGTGCTTAAAAACAAAAATTAATACGGTATATGGTACCCTATCCGCAGTCTTCTTACCACCCTGCAATTCGACATCAAGTGTACGGATTTTTAGTGTTTCATCGTCCGCACCGTTGCATTCATTAAAACGCGGTGCCGCCATCGACGTCACGCGCAAGTGCGCGACACATCTCAGTATTTACGACGTCAGTTACGTAATATATTATTACAATAATATTATAGTAGGTAGGTATCATAATGTACATATCGTGTCGTTCATGCATTAAAATAATGCTTTTTATTATGTAAACGTGAAATACAAACAAATTAAATATATTAATATATTATACGCGAGTTAAATACTTTATACACATGTGACAGTGTGGCTGTGTGCGGCCTCGTTCGTTAGGTCTTCAAACGATGACACCCAGAAAACGTTTGTCTAGCGCGTCGGACTTTTCTAGTGTCACACACAAAGTAGGTATAAACCGTATATATAACTATAATACAGAGTGATTCTCGAAGCATGATAACCTTTAGTTTTTAATTTGATAATGGGTTTATTCAAATTATGGTTTTTAAGACTTTGAAGTCCATATTTTGAAATCCTCGATATTTTTTGTGTTTTGCGGTGATAAAAACTTCTGTTTTTTTTTTATATAAGAACCAAGTTTTTTTTTCTGTGAAAAATTTAATAAATAATGTTTTTGAATATTTTGTTGTATCTATTAGGTACCTCATTCAAAATTTGATTACTAAAATGTGTATTAAGTAAAAATGATTTTATAAAATTATAAAATACTGATACTTGTAATATTGGATCTAATATTTGTTATACTTGGACCAATTTTTATAAATTATAAAGCAGTTTTATAAATTGATGAAAAATTTGCTAATATTTTCAATTTATCATAGCCACACAAATAGGTATATTTTACAAAAAAAATATAAATAGTTATAAGGGAGTATAAAGAGGGAGGGGATGTTTGAAAAAAAGTTAGTATCTCCAGTCTCTACAAGACATTCCCGCTTAAATAATGAAAACAAATCTTAGAATGTATGGTCTTTAAGTAGGTATATTTTATTATTTTAAAATTCTAAAATTCAAATTTTGGATAACTATTAATTATTATGCTTCATTGCATTGTCGAAGAAATAAAAGTGCATGAGTATGATCGGTATCACCCTGTATATATTTGTAATAAATTTATATATACATAATAAAATATTATACCGTTCTTTCGTCGTCTTCGTCGTTGTACAACAACAATAATAGTAATAATCATAATCATATAATATGCGTATTTTATTTGGTCGTTTGTTTTTCTCGTGCTCATGAGCTCGTGTGTGTATTATGGCTGGTAGTGATAATATATATATATATATTTATATATTATTATCGTATAGATGTATACTTGCGCAGTCGGCCACGGCCCATTATCGGCTCAAGAGATCTCGTCGCCGCGTCATCTCGCCACCGCCGGACACCACCATATTCACGGCCGTCGTCGGCAACCGCGCGTGCCCCGCACACACTCACACACATCACAGGGGCACATAAATATATTATAATAATATATATAACATCCGCGCGCACGGGCTTATCGAGTCGTTTACACTCGTGTATATATGTCGTAAGTATACATATTATATTATGTGTGCATAATAATATGTATATATAAACCATCCGACTTACGAATGTATATTGTGTGTGTGTGTGTGTAGTAGTAGTATGTATGATAATATTTATATACAACGACTCACGGCAGACACACAGGTCGCAATATATTATCACAGCGATGTACATAATAGTGTTGTATATACATATAAATATATGTATATGTGTGTGAGTGTGAGTGTGTGTGTGTGTGTGTGTGTAATATCACTCGCCGTCTGCAGCGTGCGCGCGTTTAAATCTCTCCGCGTATATAGCAAGATACACGACGTCCATTCGGCTGCAGTTGTCACGGTTTTTACTTTTTACCCCGTTTTGTCGTATTACTTTTATGATAAAGTCGCGTGAAATCGTCATAAATTAAAACGATATTATTAAATCGGTTATATTGCACATCGCGCGTATAATATAGGTATATATAGTTATAGGTAGGTACAACGATTATTCTTATATATTTTATATTGTTACTGTCGTATATTATATAGTATATGACTTAGTATATACTTGATATGTATAATGTATATAGTATAAATACACGTATATTATTGTACATCATGCGAAAATACAGGCGTTCACGATTTCTGTGTCTTGATATTATTGCGGGATTAAACAGAAAATCCGACCGAGCACAGGCTAGCACAGCAACTGCATGTCCAAACTCCAAAGTATACCTAGTTATTTATATACCTATAATATGTAATAACATACCTATTTAACAATGAGACGAGCACTGCTTGGCGAGCAATATACGGTATACTTTTTTTTCGATAACACTCTCTGGTCGTATGCACATAATAATAATAATAATACGATCTATTGAAAAAGCTATAGGTATAGGAACTCGCAACGAGTTGTTATAATACATTATCATAATTTTATAATTTACTTATATACGTTATACCTATACACATCATGTTAGACGTATTGTGACTGTTTCGATAGTTCGGCGTCTGTATATAGCGTGCAGTTCCCGACATCATCGCTGACGAAACATTATACGTGGTTGGCGATATCGATTTCCGTATAAAGGCACATAACTTATCTATATAATATTAACCTAGGTATTCGTGGTGCTGATGTGGATTTAGTGGTGGGTTGAGTTACGACAAAAATCGTCTATCGTGTGTGCTGCAGATACCTAGCTATATACATGTTCTATATACCTAGGTATACCAAGTGTTGTACTCACTGTACTATAGTGATTGCGTTGCACTGCGTCACCGGTTTCGCGTTACCATCTGCATGGTGGCGATGGCGGTCTGTCTTAGCGGAAGACAAAAGCGTAGATGGATAACCTATGTGCGTGCGGCAGTGGACTTCCAAATCGTCCACCATGACTACGGCAGTATTGGTGTGAGGTTAATTTTTTTTGTTGGGTGTGGGGAGCCGAATGGTCTCGATCGGAGACGATCCGTGACGTCGACGCAGCGGTGCAAATCGCGTGACGTGCAGTGGGCCGGACGACCGAATAAGGGACGAACTATATATATAATATATATACTTTTCTAATATATATGTATATATAATACATAGTACTCGCGAGTAAGTACGTATAACATCAAAATGGCCGCGGCCACCGATGGCGGATCGTCTGTAAGTGACGTTAGAAATACGATATAATATATATTATTAATATTATATAATAGCTAAATACGTAATAGTGTCGTCATCAATTAAAAAGATGAAAAACAAAATTATTCATAGGTATAGGTATACTGTGGCTACTTTAGAGATGACTATACCAGTAGTACTGTACTGTATATTTATATTTACACATTTTTTCCCTAACACGCCATTGGAAATTAGGGGGAGGGAGGGAGGGAGACTCTGATAAAAGCTGTAAAATGTAAATCAATTATCATGACTATTTTTATCTCTTTAGCTTTTTACAATGTTCTAAATGTAATATTTTTCATTATATTACTCATTACTCGCTTAAATATATTTTTAACATCGTAAAAAACCAACGAGAGAAAATAGATAATAATTTTAAATTTAAGTTTGATAATACTATATAGGTTAATGTTACATTCAAAAATATTAAAGTGCAACTTCGTAAAAGTATATAATAAATAATAATAATATATAGTGAATGTATGCTCGATATAAATAAATTAATTGTCTGTATCGATCGATGACGGCGTAGTTGCCATATCGTCCCCTACCCTAACGGTTTTCACTTGCTCCCCATCAAAAAGTAGATTTTAAACTTGTCAACAAGATGAGCTTATAACATTACGGTATTATGTAACGGTTACCTATATAAATGAACTAAACTACAGTAAAATAAATACTAAATAGCCATAGCAATATAATTTAAAAATGAAACTTAAACATATTTCCTTAAATTTAAAAGATAGAAATATAATGGAATAGAATACATTGTATCCGTTTAGGAAATTTTCTATATTAACACCACGAATAGTAGAATAGTTATGCACCTATACCTAACTATATAACATTATGCAGCACCCACTATATTCTTAGTTTTTGAGTTAAAATATTTTTTACATAATATTTACACAAAACAAAAATAATTATAGATAATTAATGTTATTATCATAAATAATTAAGTATATCATAATACTAATCGGTTGCTTTTAGTATTGGATAATATTATTATACGTCATACTCTCATACACTATCATTTTATTATATAATATATGAATATATTATGATTTTGTTGAAAACTGCAACTGCTACAAATTTTACTTATTGTTTGTCCTTTATTGTTTTATTTACGGCGGGTTATCTTTGAATTTTAGTAATCAGTGAATTTTGGCGTTGAATGATGTTGTATATACAACCTGTAGATGTTTTAAATATAACACCCTGAAAATATTTCAAGCAAAAAATAAATATTAGCTTATCATTACAAACCATTACATTTTACCATGAGACATTTAAAATTTAAAAAAAACATTTAAAATTAATATAATAATATTAATATAGCCATATATTATGTATTAGTCTTGGATAATAATAAATTCATAGATCACTGATAATATATTAAATAGGTATTAAAATATTTTTTCGTTACAATATTATCTGGTAATTATTGAAAATATGGCTGGTGATAATAAATTTGAGTTGCTTATTTTTTATAACATACTGTATCCGCCATCCGCAGATATTTGTGCTCGCCTAGCTATATTATGTGATAATAATACAATATACTTTACAGCTTAATACAATTCTGTGTATGGCAATGAATGATGGTAATGACGATGGCGTTTATTATTAATGTAAACCAGCTATACCTGATAATAGTTATATAATGGTTATAACGCACTATAATCAGATTTCAAATATAAAAATGAATATTAAATTGTATTTTACTTTACTGAAATATTGTAATCCCACGTTATCGTGTACCTAAGTATCTGTTAGTACAATTATTGTACACTGGTCGCTTTACTAAGGGATCTACAGTCGGACATGTTTCATGGAGGAAACTAAAGAGACATTTAAATGACAGCTAGTATTTTGATAACGTGCAGTCAGTGTGTGTGACAAGTAGATGATAAGTACCATATGGTAAATTATACTGAATGCGAGTCAATCATACATACTCGTATAGCCTAGAAATGCTCGACGTATCAATAATAATATCATAGGTTAGGTTAGGTTAGGTATACAATATATACAATATATCTACCCTAAATCCTAATAAGTTTGTAGAACATAATATAGGCTGGGCTGATTTTAATTTTGTAAACAAAAATTCAATAATTTCTACAAAAATTTAATTTTTATCATTGATATTTCAGTTATCAGGTGTACGTTCTATTGGCAACCATATTGTACAGTGTACACCCTTTCACCTTTTTTTTCTATGTTAATTGCAAAAAAGTTTAGCAAAGTAACTAGTATATCCGCTAGTCATTTGTGGTTTTTGGCCTTTTGAAAACATCACTTCTCTTTGGGCGGTCACATGCGCAATGTATACAATATACATATTATATATTTAATACAATATGTTCATATTTCCACGAGGATACCTACAGGATCCCTTATATACGATATTATACATAAGGAAAAAACGGTAAGCGGGAGGGTCGGAAGATAAAAAAAACACAGGAAAATACTCAAACATATAAGATCAAAAAAGCGTATATATGAACCATAGTTTTATTATTATTTATTTTATTCTTGTAGTGCCCAATGTGGCAATTTATTTGCTTAGCGTTAGCACTGTATACTATTATTAATAATAATGGTCGTTGTTGCTAATAGAGACACAAAAACGATGTAATGTTAAATTAATATGTCTTTACAGTGTAGTAAGTATGCAAGTATATTTTACAATATGTATATAAACATTATTGAAATAATAAATAAAAAATAATTTACACGACGCAGTCGTCGAACGACAAACCGGGTGTGGCACTTTATAGTTTATGTGATTATAATGACCGGTTGTGCCGCGATATCGTAACGCCACCGGTAGTCGCAGTGAAACGAAGTGGTAATTAAAATAAAATCGTCTTAAGCCGGGACCACACTATACCTGCGCACCGTGTCGTGTCTTCGTGTCTCGTACCTACATATTATATATAAATATACAAATATTGATAACAATTGTTACCTACAACTTACAGTCGATTACAAGGCGAGTGTAGTGTAAATTCGGCTTTTGACGTTGCTGTTGCAGGTAACTAAATAATAATTTGATCTTTTAGAGTTTTAGACGGTCAATATGTGAATACGAACAGGTCAAAAACTTATGCGTACGTGCTAACAAATAAAACGTATATAAAACAGATTACGTCTTATTACAATTTATTACAATTTTTATAGTAAATATTTTATTTCAATACCTACAAGTCATCGACCATCACGAATTGATGCATTATAATCAAATTCATCTATTACTTTATCAAAATCAACTCCTCTATTCCTTTCAATGTTGCAATATATATCATAACCATATAAACCTAATTATTAAAACTAATTATTACTCTATGCATCTTATTTATCTATGTATTACCTTATATATTATCGTATATAATATAGGTACGATGCATTGTGCTATAGTATATTTTTTGTTAAAATAAAGTTACTTTAAACTTATGACAAGGGGTGGGCAAAAAGACACTATTGCCCTCTCAGCGAAATATTTGAAGTGGTAGTTGCCGCCCCCTCTACTCTCTAGATTACGCCAATACACGGCGTCGTCATCTGCAGCGCGGGGAGCGAAAAAGGAGAAAAAAATAAAACTATAATATACCAAAATCAATGACAACGACAGAAATCATATGCATAATAATAATAATGTAAAATCGTACGAATCAACGTGTGTTTATCTGGTTTTTGTGTTTTTTGTTGGAAGATAGCAAGACTAATGTATCGTTTAGGAACACGTTCATTATTTTCTTCAGTATCATGATAGTAAAAACTAAGTAATTCTAAAAAGTCTATATTACATCCATATTTTTAATTTTTATAAATTCAATGTGATATGATCAAAAACAAAAATAATCATAAACATACCTCGTATTATTATGTCATTATCATTAAAAGAAATTCTTAAGCATTGACGAGACCAGCCTTTTTAAAATCTTCTAAATAAGTTGTATTTTTCATTTTTTTAAGCTCAAGAATTATTCATGAGTCTCATTTAAGTCAAGGACTTAAGCAATACTTATTCTTAATAATTGACTATAAATATGGCCCTTATTTTCCACACCATGACCACCGACCGACTGTCGACCGTATATCACGACATAACGATGAACACTCAATTTTCTTTAGTTAGTATATAAGTTAGTTATAAGTTCCTTACTATAACAAAATTCTTTTTTTTTGTAATAAAATTACTATATAGCTGGTCATTACTTAATTTTTTTTACGTATTTATGAACCGATTGATAATATATTATGTATAAATATATCATAAAAAAATATTTTCTGGCAAAAACATATTTATAATAGACTTACTATTTCATAAAAAAGTTTTATTCTTAAAAAGTTGTAGTTTTAATTAGTAACTTTTTAAAATGTATTGTTTTATATTTTAGAAATATAATACGAATAAATTATTATCGGTTTAGCCATTATTATTGTCTTCTTGTGTTCTTAAACAAATTATGTATATTATCGCGTGTTAAATTCAATGCTACGAATGTATATTTAATGTATTTACAACATGGTTGTTAAACTTTACTAGAGTTACTCTAGTGATATTTTTGATATTAAGAAACAAAAACTTTAATATTGTAATGGAGTTATTTCTTCAAATCAATAAATTACTATAACTTGAATAAATAGTAGAAAAAAAACAACTCAGGAACAATTTGATTACAATTTTGAAAGGTAATTTGTAATGTGATTAAATTTTCCAAAATATGTAACTTCCTCAACTCTACAGTGTGCTACAGCAAGACCTGCTGGATGGTATGGCGGAGATGCCATAGAAAATACAGAGGACAAAAAACAAGCATGCACACACACACACACAAACACGAAATACGCACCGACTGGGCCGTCGAACGTCAGGAATTTATTATTATTATTATTATTATCATCATCGTTATTATTATTATTATTTTTACGCGCGTTTAATGCGTAAAAGACAAAACGAAAAAATTAAATTAAAATAAAAAAAATACAAACGAATGCGACGACCACGAAAAACCCAGTTCGACGACGCGTGTCACCTACCCGCCCCGCCATCGCCGCGCTCGGTGATGTATGCACGCCGATAACATCATCATCGTTGTCGCGGCGGCGTGTGTGGGCCCCGTCGCCCGTCTCGGCGGCGACCGTGTCACACTTTTTTTCCGTATTTTTTTATTTATTTTTTCCACTCGTCCGTATTTTTTCTGTACATTATTATTCGTATTCGTATTATCATTATTCCTTCGTTTCACACGGCTCTCGAGTCGTCGTTTCCGAAAACCAGCGCTGGCTACGACGACGAAATTTCACATTATAATATACCTACCAGTGCATTAGACAGGTACTAGGTACGTATTATTATAGTATTATACTATTTGCACGAGTATATCAAATCAATATGGCATACAAATTTAATATTATTGTGATATCCTATATTTAATTCATATTACTTATAATATAGTTCGTGTGTTCGGGTCTTGTTCGGCGAGCCAATAATGACAAATACTAAATCGAATTAGTTTAGTGAAGTCGACGCTATATCAAATCGTTAGAGAGTGTTATAAGCTGAAGGTTAACAGACAATATAATATTTAGCTTTTAATATGGAAAAAAATATGTATTTAACTCGGTTAAAAAAAATTAATTAGTTATTTTAAATTGTTATCTGGATTGTTAGTTGGTAGATTTTAGGTCTAAACTATCTGTAGCGTTTATTTAAACGATCATACTGTGTCAACTAAATTATTAAATCAAGGAGTATACTTTATTCATTTGTGCTACCTATTTAATTGTATACCAACGCAGTTGATAAAATAAAATACGAATTATTTATTAGTTTTAACCGCAGTTAAACATTAACATGATATTAACTCAAATTATTTTAATGCATACTTTAACTAGTTAATGTTTAAACATTAATTAAGTATTGTTAGGTACTTAGGTTATTAATTGGGCAGTACTAGGTATATACAAATTTACGAGTGTTCAAAAAGTAGGTACGCATAATATTTGCTGTTAGAATAAAAATATAATCATGTTCGTCTATTTTATATATATCTAAAATATTCTTGTCCTAATGATATCTTATAAAAACAAATTAATATTATCAAATATAAAAAAAATCGAAAGTGTTATGTGTTCAAAATTACGTCTCTATAACTGCTGCTTCTATTATCCCCACTTCTCAACCATCTGCAGAAAACATAACTCAATCACAACAAATACTATACTTTAGACTTGAGTCATAAAAATCTGGTGGATCCTTTCTGATAAATATAATGCAATACAATGTCTAATAGGTATACCGGGCACCGGGAGGCTAGGTTAGGTTAGGTCCTAACAGGATACCTATACGATCGTAATAATATAGGTATCGGTATAGGTGAATTAGAGTCGATCGCGACACCATTTGGCATTTTTTTTAATTTTTGATTTTTTTTTCAGAAAAAAATTATTATTATTATTATTATTTTTTTTTTGTAAATGCGTGTATCTTTGTATACTTATCCCCATAATATAAAAATCAGATTTAGAAAAAGGAAATAAATAATTCTGAAAATGAGTATACAGTGATATTTTATATTAGTATAGTTATAATCGAAATAGTTTTAATTAAATATATTAAATTACATGTTGTGTGAAATTGTCAAAATTAAGCGTGTTAATAATATTTGTGTACAATAGTCAATAATAATATAATAATACAGTAGGGTCTCGATAATCCGAAAAAAGGCCAATCCGAAAGACGCGGTAATCCGAACGGGCTTGAGAATTATCTTATCGCCATAATATGTACATATGTATGTATTTATAAATAATATTTTCCGGTAATAAAGTTTTTCAATTATGTGGGACAAGGCATACCAATCCATAATGGGAACCAATGTACAGAAAAATAAAATTTTAAATGGTAAAGTTCATAATTATACTCGTAATTATATAAATATTTTTATGTATTCATTGTCTTTTAAAATTACGAGTTTTTACACGACTAATACAAATTAAAATAAAATTTCATATTTTAAATTACAATAAAATTGATTTTTTTTTTTAAGCCATAGGTAATCCGAACGACCCCTTTCCCCAATCTCGTTCGGATTATCGAGACCCTACTGTACTTCTATTTAATTAATCATTAATTTTTAATTTTTGTTTTGTTTATTGATCTTTTTTTTTTTGGTCGATCGCGACAACCTTAAAAAACTCAGAGGTCAATCCCTAGTCTTTTAAAGTTGGCCACGCCTGGTATAGGGTATAGACTATAGAGTCGAGTAATATGGACCACCTATTAACTGTACTAACTCGCAGTGGTTCTTAAACTAACTGTGGTCACTATAGTTGGTGATGGGTCCACGATACTCGTGTCAGCAGATCTATATAAAAATAAAAATATTACATCTTTATGAATAATTATGTGTGGTATAATTAAATATAAATGTGTACGTTTTTATGTTCCTACTTATGTGATTTTTAATATAAAATAATGATTATATGATAAGAATACTTTGATAATGAGATATTTTATAAAAATGAAGTATTCGAAAGAAATTTATAGGTTTCTCGATTTTTTTAAATCTTCGATCAGGTTTAAATAAAAGCTTAAAAACCCCTGGACTAACCTATATTTTCTTATCTTTCAATTCCGAGGGGCAGAAAATTGCGCACTATTTAACTACACGTGCCACTCTGCAATGATACATAATATTATTATAGTTTTTATCTAATTTTTATAACCAGAATTAGCTCAGGCGTGTACCTATATCGACGATCTTCCAGCTTAAAATATACATGAATATACATACTGATAGGATGGGTAGAGTACATACGATATTATTTAATACCTACCTACTCGATGAGTGAGTGGTAAATGGATTTTATGTATTATATAAATTTCTGTATTTGTTCATCTTTGAACTGAGAATTTGTTTGAGTCCATTCTTATTGCAAATATATAGGATAAAGAGCATTGCAGAAGGAACTACTGTCGAAATTTCAAGTTCATGCGTATGTTGTTTTTGAGAAGTTGCTTTGCATATTTCTATATAATATATACACCCATATTTACATTAATTGCAGTTATACCTAGATATCAGTTCTAAAATTGTACGCATATAAAATAGTAGTATGCACTGTTTTTGCATTTAGTTTTCTAAGATTTATGAATTCCATAAAAACGAGGAACATTAATTAGTAAAACTTTAATTTTTATACTACTTTAATTATATTGTGTTAAAAATCTGATACTTATAGTAACATATTTTTTTAAATAGTTATCACGAATAACATCCGTGACCATCATTTTCTCACGGGTCACGGTGGTTGATGATTAATGAATTATAATAATAATAACATTATTATGCAATGATAAATAATTTTAATACATTTATTAACATAATATTATATTATCATATTACTATGCTAAATTGTGTGATAGTTATATTATCAACAAACGTTTGAAAACACCGCGAACAATTTAATAATAAAAAATCAGATTATATTACGCTTATGCAATTTTATTTTTATATTCACAACGTATGACTTAAGAACACCTGCAGTTAGTAAATTTCTTAAGAATTACTTACAATACTATTTCACTTTGTCAATATTAATTACGTGGTAAAAACAATAAGAGTGTTATTAGTCATGTTTGTCACAATAAATTAATATATTGACATGACCTAAATTACGTTATATGACATTTATCATATATCAATTTTTTTTTTTAAACATAATATATTCATAATTATTAGGTAGGTTTATTAGAAAATTTATCTTCTATACAGGATATAAATTTAATAAAAAGGATATGCACAATATTATAATTCATACAATGCATTATTATAGGGTTCGGATTTAAAGAAAAATGCCTTTTTGTTTTGGTTGATGATAGACAAATAATAATTATAATGTAAAAACATGTTTCATTTAAATTCTTTGCTACGATGAAAATCTAAATAAGCAACTACGTGTTGTCGACGATTGTTCAGAAGTATTTGTAATGATCAGAAAATTCTCATACATCAATATAGCATTTTTTATGTAATAAAAATATTTAGTCCAAACTATCAACGCACATTGGTCCAATAACAGATAGATAAATTTTGTTCCTGGTATTTCTGAGCGCTATTAATGGTTGGTTCTTATAACCATGGAGCACTCTAAACAGTGACCATTGTAACTACTACCTATGTAATTTTTAAACTGACCTCCATGGATCCGCTAAACTTAATGAATACATCGATAAGATTTCAGAAGTTGTACAATCATACATACCACAAAATAAAATATGTGATATGTGATGGTAACTTGGTATTTATTAAGAAACATTTATAAAATTGGTATTTCTAACCTTAGGTACACTTATAATAAAAAGGTAGTAGGTAGCGCTCGCCTACTACTCGATCAATGCTTGGAAATCAGTTAATGATATACCTAAAAGTTCGATTTTTCTCAAAGTGCTATAATATTATCTCAATCCGATATTAAGAGGTATTATATTCATAATATATACCTATGGTATTATAAAATGACTTCATCACGTGTATTTAGTACTATTTCTCCGACTTCCTAGTCAAAGTGTCTTTCGCATCAATAGGCATAGTGTAATCTCGCAAACAATAAACGACCTCTGACAAGTACATAATTACATAATAATAAGTTATAACACTTATAAAGTTATAATACTGCTACATCTATATAATTTGTAACGTCTGCTGTATATAATCTTTCGTTTCCTGTGCACGCCGTCGTGTAATCCGCTTATAAACATTATTGATGCGGTTATCGTCGACTTCCGGCACTGCCGCCTATAAGGCGATTTACGCCCAACATCGAAGTGCAATTTTTCATCTCCGTTTCCTGCCTGTACAGACACTTGCGAATCTTTATACCATTTGCGACTAATAGCAATTAACGAACGGGAAATTATAATATCTACACACATATTTTACTGCAAAATTATTTTTATTTCTAGCACTGCAACTGCAGCATAAATATATATATATATATATTATGTACACCTATAGTTTAGATATGCATGATTTTGGGGTCCTCTGATTCTATGCTAAAATGTTTAAAATTATTGAAAACATGAAACGATATTGTAAATTAATTTTATATATTCAATCCTCTCGAATTTATAAGCACTCACCCCCAAGTCGTCAAATAAAAATAAATTCGGAGGTACTGTTCGTGTAGTAAACTCTATAGTCTATACTACAGTAGTTTTATCTCGCTTATAGACAAATTGTAAACAATTGATGGACTTAATAATAGTTAAAAGCTAAGGTGGTGAATTTGGAGATTGAATTTACAATATTACCTATTTAAATGTATTTATTCAATGTTTTATGCATCAAGCTAATTAGAAATAATGTCATGAGCCATATGATACAGCCTTGTAACTTTAGCAGGCTACAGTCTTAACGTTGTACCTTATATATTTATAATTAATTTTAAAGAGGCGAATTTCAATGTGAAATCTGTTTATAGAACTTACTGTATTATATTATACCTACAGAAGCTTATGTTTTTCATCACTGCAACTTAAATAACATTATATAATACACATTAAATTAAATCATCGCACTTATTACTATTCTAAAGTTATGATTTGAATGATTAAATAATCAAATAAGTGGTCAAAAATTATAGTTAATGGACAGTAATATTTGTATGAACACAATTAATGTTCAAGTTCAGTTCAATTAGGTGAACAAAATCGCGTTAAGTTAGTGGAGGATAGTCAAGGAGACGGTTCCCATGCATTTGTTTTCTTCGTCTTACACACGTGAGACATACCAAATGTTCGTTCACTAATTTCAATGACAGAACCTCAGAATTAATATTATTTTTTACTTTATTTTAAATATTTTTTTCTTCCATTTTAAAAAGTCTCAATCTATACCAGATTGTTTTAAGATGACGTCGAATTTGTAACGTGAGAGTGTATATATTTTTAATTAAACGGTCTACATGATAATTTAGTTTAGAGTGGAAACTTTTGTAGTGGCTTTTAGCAAGCTCATTTATTGTTTGAATTTTTAGGTCATTATGAAGAGCTGCATTTCTTATGTACCACGGAGCACTAGTAATAAGTCTTAGGGTAATTGATTGAAATGTTAGGATAGGGTGAATGTTTGCAGGTTTACCTGAGCTCCAAATTTGGATGCCCTATGACCATACTGACCTGATGATAGTTTGAACACGTTAATCTTTTATTCAGGGTGATACCTAAATATTTGGTTTACTGGTGAAGTGAATTAGTTTGTATGTTTTATTGAATTTTAGTGGGGGAGACGGGCATTCCATTAATTATTTATAAAAATGTTTACTTGAGCTGATTTTTTATCATTGATTTTGATCTTCCAATTTTTGGAAAATTTACCTATCTATTTTATTTACATGTAACTTTAGATTTTGAGATGCGATATCAGAATTATATTTGTTGTAAGTATTTCTGTGTCATCAGCAAAAGAGGTGAAAAGAGTTTGATTAATTATAGGTATCAGAGATAATTATAATATAAAGTTTAGGAGAGACTGAAAAATTGTGGTTGTAAAGAAATTTTTTTATTTAAAAACGTACAATCTATGTTTCTTATGCTGTGTGAATGATAAGAAATTATTTTAACAGAATAGATGCAGAATTTTTTTACAGAATTATATGAGAATGGAGGCCATCTAGTGATGGTATACAATTTGTTTTTTTCTTTGGTTATAATTTTGTTGTATATTTATTTAAGTAGGTCTCTGCATCAATGGAATTTCAAACGACGCGTATAGGATTTCTAGTTATAGATTTGCACGAGAGTGAAGAAATTTTGAGTTTAGGTGTGATGAAAGATTTTTGTAAGTCATATAATTAGTTTATTTCTTACAGTTTCTTGAAATATCATTATTTATTGTATACAAAGTTCATTAAAATGTAAAAATAAAACGTTTTCCCACAGTTTATAGTCTGGATTCATCTCATTGAAACTATTTTTTGAAAACAATAATTTTTATTTTCATTAAATATCCGATTTTATCATTAGCTGATCCGTCTCAACCTGGAAATAAAAATATTTTATTTTATTCACTATACTTGCCAGGTCATTTACTTTTATGTACGTTATACTATTCTACCATACCTATTCCCGGAGTTTTCTACACGGTCTTGTCATCGTATCATAATAATGTGTTAAACACGTCTTTATTTATTTGTTTTTAAAATACCACAGATTTATTGATTATTCCCAAGATAATATTATGTATGTGTTAGTTGGTAGGTTACTAACCTACATTTCAAGTAAAAAAATAGAGAAGATAGAATATTAAAGTAGATTATTATTTATCTATCATAATTTAAATATTTATCATTTATGCATCATATTGTAAATTTCAAAACTAGTAATATTTATGATATACAATAGGCAACGAAAATATTGTAAATTAATAATACATAGAGGGATGAGGTTTAAAAAAAAAAAATAGTTCACCACAACCTAAATTTAGAATGATTCCTCCTATTAACATCAGTCAGAATGATTTATAATCATATTAAAAATTTATCTAGTGTGTTATAATTATGGTCGAGTTATTATTAGGGCTAGGATTTTGTAGCTCTATAAAACTTTAAGAAAAAATTACTTTAAATAAAGAAAAAAGTATTAATAATTGTTATATAAGAAACTCATTTGAAATACCATTTATTTGTT
Organism: Diuraphis noxia; assembly: GCF_037042655.1. Taxonomy (NCBI): domain Eukaryota; kingdom Metazoa; phylum Arthropoda; class Insecta; order Hemiptera; family Aphididae; genus Diuraphis; species Diuraphis noxia. The sequence continues at coordinate 50,841,772 of NW_028301711.1, forward strand.
TTATACTTTTAGTCTATACTATAGTTAGACTCTATAGCATAAGGCATAAAGAGTATACAACACAAAGTACTAAAGAACTAAGTACCGTGTTATGTCTTTCTAAACAAATATATAATATCAACAATATTATTATCAAATCATTAACGATCCCTATGTTAAAAAAAAATCGATTTTAAAGTCTATTAAGCCTCTTTATTTTATACACTGCGAACGCGTTAGAATTGTTAGGATATGGCTCGTATGCTAAAGTTACCAAGGTTCTACTAAAATTCAACTTAATATTTGATTGTTTCCACAGATTTCGGACACGAAAATTAGCGTACTAAAAGCGTCATCGGGGTTCGGTCGGATGCGCGACGACTTTGATCTTCAGCTGGTGCGGCAGCAACAGCACCAACAGTTGCATCAGGAAGAGGTGGTCGTCGCTGACGACAACGATCAGCGGCGGAGGAGCAGACGGCGGATGCACCAACACCAGCAACACCATCACCAAAATCACCACGACGACGGAGACGACGACGGCGGCAACGACGAAGACGACGACGACGGAGAAGAGGCCACCGAAGACGGTGACAGCGGTGGTGGTGTCGCCGGTGACGATAGCGACGGTAACCGCGGTCAAAGGCGGCCTGGACGTGATCAGCGGAACGCCGACGCCAGTGGTGCAGACGCCAACCGGTTGTTGAACGAGACGGACGACGAAACTGACGTGGTCAGCGGCGGAGTTGGCGCGAGCACGTGTAGCGACGTGACTGCCAACGTGACGGCGGACAGCACCGGTGACGGTGCGGGTGTTGGCGGTGACGTGAACGTGAACGAAGACGACGACGACGACGACGTGGACATGATGATGATGATAGATTCGGGTAGACAGCCGGTGGCCATCGGTGGCGGCGAGTCTTCTTCGTCTCCACCACCGCCCCCGGTCACGCTTGGGTCGATCAAAGTCGACCCAGCCACGACGTCCTCGTCGTCGTCTTCGACGCCTCCACCGCCACCACCGCCGACGTCCTCGGTACCGATGTCGTCCATCACCACCAACACCACGAGTACCACCGCTGAGAGCCAACAGGTATATACTAAAGAGCGATAAAATTAATATTATTTTAATATAGACTACTGCATGTTTGTATCTCGTATAATATCATATCAGATGACATTATACTTATGCAGAATGAAACGGCAGAAAATCCAGACAAATAAAATAAATTATTTTGAAATCAATATTTTTAATTTTTTTTTTTAAACTCAATGAATAAAAAATTTAAATATGATACACTTAATTTAAATTCTAATAATAACCAATTTGTAAATCTATTTTTTAGAAAAATGTTGATTGTAAAAACATTTATTTAAATCATGTTGTTTGCTTTTAACAATCTTTTGAAATAACATTATTTTTGTCAAGTAAGGTTTATCCAGTTGTAGAAAAATATTTTCAATTCAAAAAGTATAAACTTTTAAAATACTTAATTGGAACGTCTTGTTAAAATTTAAATATTGTTTGAAAAATGTATTACTTTTCGAACTTATTGTTCAATACGCTTTTCCCCTTGTTAAATTGTTGTGCATTCAATATTCTGCTCTCAATTTGATACCAATTATTCCTCTTATAGTAGCTACTTATAATATTGATATTAAAATCGTAATAATGAATAAATAGAAATGGAGTCATTATTGACTGTATTTAAATTATTAAATTCTGTGTGTGCTTGTAACAGGATGATTACGATATGACGACAACAGTTTCCGGTGTCGGATACAGCGGCATTGGCGATGGTTATCCCTCTTCAGCGACGTCAGTGGGTCTCGCCGACATGATAGGCGGCGTTGGAAATCACCTTCATCCACACCATCATCACCACTTGCTCCTCTTACATCACCAGCAGCAGCAACAGCAACAACAGCAACAACAACAGCAGCAGCAACACCACCAACACTCGCACCCGTCGCAGCTCCAGACCGGCGGAACCGCGGCCACAGGTTACTACGGCTCAGACGCGGTAGGAAGCCAACATCATCATTCATCAGTGGCGACGACAGCACTACCACTACCACCACCACCATTACTGCTTCACGAACAGCAGCAGCAGCAGCAAATCGGTGGTGACTTGCAGCTTCAACTACAATTGCACCACCAACACCAGCATCAGCACCAACAGCAACAGCACCAGCACCAGCAACTGTTGCAGCAGCATCAACATCAGCAGCACCAGCAGCAACAGCAGCAGCACGAAGACTTATCACGCCATCACCCCCACCACCATCATCAGCTACAGCTGCAGCAACAGCATCTCATCGATCACCAGCATCACCATCACGAACTCACCAGTGCTGCGGCCCATCACCATCTGCAGCAGCAACAGCACCAGCAGTTTACGGCTGCGCATCCACACCACCCGCAATACTTACAGCAACAACAACAGCGGCAACAGTTCTCACCGGTCACGGCTGCCGCCACCGCAGCCGCCCTCGCTCACCCACAATATCACCAACAGCAACACCATCACCTGCAGCACCAGCAACATGGCGTCAGTGACGGCGCTGGCGCTGGAGATGACGATGACGACGATGTAGTAACCACTGCTGCTGATAACGGTGGATATTCGTCATCATCGTCAGCAACCGCCGCTGCGGCCACGGCTGCTGCTTACGCTGCGGCGGCGGCGCTGTATGGCGGTGGTGCTGGTGGCCAAGGACACCACGGCGTCCACCATCACGGTGGCCATCATCAGCAGCCACAACAGCAGCATATGTTACTGCCACCGGTCGTGCCGTCCACGCCTCACCAGCAACATAGTATGCAGCAACAGCACCATCACCAGATGATGGTGATCGGCAGCGGCGGCGTTCCTTCGTTAACCTCAGCTTCGCCGGCGTCTGGTCAGTATAATTTATATCGCTCGTTTCCGGTGGCTTGTATATGTACACTAGGGACGCAATTGATGAAAAAGGGTGGTAGTAATATGTCACTTCAATTTTTTCCGTATTTTATTGCCCCCCCCCCCCCATATGCAACTTACTAACGGTACCACTGTATGCGTTATATAGCAGTGAGCATGACGAGTAAGTCCCAACTTCTCTGGCTATGACAATGATGAACTACCAAAAACAAATGTTTTAAAAAGCTTGAATATCTTATTTAAATTAAATAATATCGATTTGGTCGGCCCCCCTTCCTCATCTATTTTATTCATACATGCACCACTAAATAAATAACTATTAATTATAATGCAGAAAAAGTGGAAAAACGAATATTATAATATAATAGGTAGTAATATAACGATAGTGTCGTCATTTTTCTTCCATATAATTTGCACTGCAATTTTATTTCGAATAACAATTTTTTTTCGTATCGTGTCGCAGATAGTCCTTCTACACCCGCCTTGATGCAACTGAGGGCTGCTGCGGCCGCAGCTGCTGCGGCGGTGGTAGATCCTACCGCAGGGGCAGTGTTGTCTTCGCCGTCCACTGGCAAGTCCAGAAGGACAGCGTCATCAGCGGCCATAAATGACACGGTCAGCGGAGGTGGAGGTGGTGGAACAACCGGCCGTTGCGGGGGTGGTCGCGGTCGGGGTCGGAGGTCGGCCGGGGCCACGGCGGCTGGCGGTCTCTCAGCTGCGGCTGCGGCGGCGCTACAGCAGCAGCAGCAGCAACAGCAGCAACAACCATTGATATTGCACCCACACCACACGCACCCACACCACCACCCGCACATGCAACAGCAGCAATTCGGCACAGGCGGCCCTCCAGTCGTGTCGGCGTCGGCGACGGCTGCGGCAGTGGCTGCAGTTGCCACGGAACAGCAGCAGAGCCCGCCGCTGGACAGGGTGTTCGTTTGGGACCTGGACGAGACTATCATCGTGTTCAACTCATTGTTAACGGGTGGATACGCGGCGGCTCACGGAAAGGTACGTTATTCCATATGGTATTATGTGTATTTCTTACCTTACAATACTACAATATTGGTACAGTTAAAAGTTTGAAAAAATAAATATGTATCTTGAAATAAAAAAAAATCGGTTTAAACATTTTATATGTAATTATAAGAATTATAAAAAGTGGGCAAGTGTGTATCGCTCTGCTTTATAGTAGAGATGGAGAGTAAGTCACTATAACGAATGTGGTAAATTTAAATGACAGGTATCACTGTATACGAAAAATGATTCCAAACAGAGATGATTTGACTGTCTAGGATAATATTATATTACATATAGGTATGTAGCTATATAAATTGTGATATATTATTTTTTTATTCAAATAATTATCTTTTAAGCATGATTATAGACACGTTTTTTTTAAAATTATTTAAAGTAAAAGTTATGAAGAACCTTATGTTGGGTTTTTTCTTGAAAACTACTGAAATATGTTATTTATGACCCCATAAAGTACCAACTAGATGAATTTTTCTTTTCAAAGAGGGTCGAAAGTCAAAATTCAAAGCAATATTTCTACTCTAAAACGTGATGACAGACATAAAAATAAAACATACCTACATCATTGTAAAATCAATACATTTCTCACTTATAGTTTAGTTATCTATAATATAATTTTTATACTGAACGAAGTGTTGAACTCATACAGCCCATAAATTAAATACCCACCTAAACAATTACAATCATTTATTAATATGTACAGTGTAGGGTACTGTTCGTTTTTGTCAATAGTTGTTCATCATTAATAATTTGTACAGGACCAGCGAGTCATGCAGCAGCTCGGGTACCGGATGGAGGAAATGATATTCACGTTGGCAGACCAGAATTTCTTTTTCAACGAAATCGAGGTGAGTGGTAATCGAATGACAAACATTATCCTAATTATAATAACGACTTTCTATAATTTTAAAGTAAGTAAAATGATCGACTTTTCTAATCAAATAATAGCTCTATGTTTACAGTGTTCATTGAAATGTGATAAGACAATAACCAAAATAAATCAACAAATTGGATTTTATCCAACGATTACCTTGGTAGGACTTAGCTTATCAATTCAATTTGGTTTTTGTCAATGAAAACCGTTATGATAAAAAAAAAAAAAAAAAAAAAAAAAACAGTGATCCGAAAACTATATGTATAAAATACCTATCTATATTGAAAAAAATATATTTCTAAGACCACTGTTTTGTTTTTTTTTTTTTTACCGTTACTGTAGCCGTGACCGTAAAAGAAAAAAAAACAATGTTTAACCCCAACCATACGACGGTTAAAAGCTACATCGATTTTTTTGATAAGATAATTCGGCCATTTTCCGGGCTTCAAAAAGACTGTGGATGTAGGAAGTCACAGGAATTTATAGTTATATTATAATAGATCTGTGAATATAAATACATTATTTAATTCATAACCATGTTGTGCGTAGGAGTGTGGTGGTGGAGACCAGGCGCAGCACATTGATGACGCCGCGTCCGACGACAACGGCCAGGACCTATCTGGCTACGACTTTGGCGCCGACGGGTTTTCCGCATCCACAACTTCCAGCCAACACCACCAGCACCATTTCATCAATCAGCACCACTTCAACAGCGCTGGCGCCAGTGCCGGCAACAACCACCAGCAACACCTGCAGTACCATCAGCAGCAGCAGCACCCGCAGCAGCAGCAACACCACCATCAGCACCAGCAGTACCAGCACCAGCCGTACCAGCAACAGCCGCACCAGCAGCAGCAGCAACACCACCACCTGATGAGCGCGGGCGGCGGTGGTGCGTCCGTCACCAATCCGCCGGCCGCGAGTGGTCTGCGGGGTGGCGGTGGTGGTCTGAGGAGCGGTGCCGGTGGTGGAGGTTCCAGCGGCGGTGGTGGCGTAGACTGGATGCGGAAGTTGTCGTTCCGGTACCGGCGAGTCAAAGAGTTGTACAATCAGTACCGGAACTCGGTCGGGGGTAATTATTATACCGGTTACCTGTGGCGTATTTATACATTTTATAGGTTCTGGGAAATCGTTAGATTGACATTTAAATTAATCATTGATGATTTTAAAGTTGAAAACAATCAGAATACTATAAGTTATTAATAGATGAATTGGAAATAGTCAAAGCATTTTATACTTCAGTTATGTTCAATTAATACGTGTGTACACAATACGAGAAACAAATTAATTCATCTTAATAAATAAGATCTCTCAAGCAATAAGATTAGTAATACCGAGTGGTAATGTAGTCGATCGTATACGCGGGTATACCTAGATAGACAAATGGACGTTTTAGTTTGGACGTGAGGAAAATTGGACGTAAAAAAAGTGGGTATTGCTCTGGCTGTACATTGGGGGGGGGGAGGTGGACCTCTGACAAGGGTAGGTTAAATTTGAATGCAATGATTGGTATCATTGTATACGAAAAACGATTCTGAACGGAGACAGTTCATCTGTCTAGGATATATTATAGATTATTAAAAATTTTCAGATCTTAGATTTAAAAAGAAAATTTTTTATGAATTTCTAGTTTAAAATAATTTGCGAATTTTCGTGATTTTTACGTATTTTGTCAAAATTCAAACTTTGAATGCTTTTAAAAAAAATTATGCATACATATTTCTTTTATTTTTCAACTTCTATTGTAAAAATATGATAGGAGCCTTGTATTAAATTTTCAAATCTTAGATTTAAAAAGAAAAACTTTTATGAATTTCTATCTAAGATAACTGCCGTAATTTTTACGTATTTAGTCAATATTTGAGCTTCAAATGCTAATTAAAAAAAATTATGCCTATGTATTTTTATAATTTATTAATCACTAGTTGTTAGTGATATCTATATACAGTTTAATTTTCAAAAATTTTTGACTTTTAGATTCTAAACAAAGTGATGAATGTATTGATTTTACAATGATGTGTTTTTTTTTTTTTTGTGTGTGTCTGTGTACAGCATAACTAGTCGAAATAAGTAATTTTGAAGTTGAAAAATCATAAAATTTTTTGCGTTTATAACTAAGGATTGAAAATTCAACACTAAGTTTTCTATAAGTTTTCCTTCAAGTAGAGAAAACTCGAAGCATCATTATAGGAAAAATTTTAAGTGCGTTTGAATTTTAAATTTTTACGAAATAGCGTAACGATAACGATTTATCTTCAAACGATTTTAATTTAATTTTCAAAAATTTTCGACTTTTTTTGAGTTATTTATAGACCACTGAAATTTCCGATTTTTTTGAATTGTCGGTAAAAAAATGTTGGACGACCAAAAAAACTTGTAAATTTAATACACAGTTCCTTATGAGTTTTTCTTATTGTAGCTAAAAAAAATTAAATATCGTAAGTCATAATTTTTTTTAATAAGCGTTTACAGTTCAAAATTTTACGAAATCTGTCGAAAACGCGAAAATTTGCAAGTAATTTTGAAGTTGAAAAATCATAAAATTTTTTTCGTTTATAACTTAGGATTAAAAATACAAATCTAAGTTTTCCATAAGTTTTCCTTCAAATAGCTATAGAGAAAACTCGAAGCATCATTATAGGAACAATTTTAAGTGCGTTTGAATTTTATATTTTTACAAAATAGCGTAACGATCCTGAAACGATTTTAAACATTTGTTATTATTCAAAAAGTATAAGTCATAGATACTTGAAAATTTTTACCAGTTATTTAGATTGGCATTTTCTTTACATGATTTAATTTTCAAAATATTTTGACTTTTATTGAGGTATTTATAAACAACTCAAATTTTCAATTTTTCTGAAAATTTTTTTTTGAAGTGTTGATAAAATTTTTATGGCCCTATCAAAATACTTGAAAATTTAATGCAAAGTTCCTCATAAGTTATTCTTATAGTGATTAAAAAATTATAAAAATACATAGGCACGATTTTTTTTTATTAGGATTTGAAGTTCAAATATTGACTTAATACGTAAAAATTACAGAAATTTTCAAATTATCTTAGATCGAAATTCATAAAAGTTTTTCTTTTTAATTCTAAGATTTGAGAATTTAATACAAGGCTCATAATATATTTTTACAATAGCAGTTGAAAAATCAAGAAATGTATAGTCACATATTTTTTTTATAAGCATTTAAAGTTCAAATTTTGTCTAAATACGTAAAAATTACGAAAATTCGCAAGTTATTATAAGCTAGAAATTTATAAAAAATTTTCTTTTTAAATCTAAGCTTTGAAAATTTAATACAAGATTCCTTACAAATTTTTCAATCTTTATCACAAAAAAAATGTCCACCGGAAATTCAAATTAAATTTTTATTAGCATTTGAATTTCAAATATTGACAAAAATTCGTCAAAACCATGAATATTTGCAAATTATTTTGTAGTTTAAAATTCATAATATTGTTTGTATTTATATCTAAGGTTATAAAATTTAACACCAAGTTTTCCATAAGTTTTGCTTCAAATAGCTATAGAGAAAATTTGAAGCGTCATTATAGGAAAAATTTTTTCGAGCGTTTGAGTTTTAAATTTTTATGAAATCGCGTAATGATAACGATTTATCCTCAAACCAGGTATTCGTATATCTATGATAATATAAGGTATTATGAATTATGATAACTATATGATAACTACACTAATTGATTTACCGTATGCAAAATGCTTCTTAATTGAAAAATAAAATATTTGTTTCAAAATAGAATATATGACAATATTTAAATATAATATATCCTAGACTGACAAATCATCTCCGTTCAGAATCGTATTTCGTATTCGTATACAATGATACCTTTCATTGCATTCAAATTTAATCCCATCCATTACAGTAACCTACAATACAGCAGAGCGACATCCATGTCTTACCCGCCTTTTTAAAATTTAATCTTTAATTTTAAAAGTGATAGCGTATTTTCTATAAATAGTGTGGTGGGAAATTAGTAGCCAGACCACAGATATACACAATAACTATATATATATATATATATCTGTGAGCCAGACTAAAATATTAATAAATTGTGGTCCGTGCATACCACTATAATTTTTCATATTATTACAAACATCACAGTCAGACCTCAGACCAACTTAACAAAATCTGTAAAATTAAATATTATTATTCATAATTATATTAAGCATTTAATTATTTCCGTTTGAGAACTAAAAATATTTCTGGTTAACTATTTCGTTTTCGTTTTATAAAATAACTAATTGTGGATCCGTTTTTGTTTTCGTTCGTATACATTTTCGATAAAACCGGTTAATAACAAAAACGGTTTGGCTATAAATATCTCAAAAAAAAGTTAAAATGTTTTGAAAATTAAATCATATAAAGAAAATGCCAATCTAAATAATTTGTGAAATTTTTAAGTATCTACGACTTATACTTTTTGAATAATTACAAATATTTAAAATCGTTTGAGGATAATTATTATCGTTACGCTATTTCGTAAAAATTTAAAATTCAAACGCACTTAAAATTTTTCCTATAATGATGTTCGAGTTTTCTCTATACCTACTTAAAGGAAAACTAATAGAAAACTTATTGTTGCATTTTTAACCCTTAGTTATAAACACAAAAAATTTTATGATTTTTCAACTTCAAGATTACTAGCAAATTTTCACGTTTTCGACAGATTTCGTAAAAGTTTGAACTATAAACGCTTATAAAAAAAAATTGTGATTAACGATTTTTTTTTTTTTTTAGCTACAATAATAACAACTCATAAGGAACCTTGTATTAAATTTTCAAGTTTTTTTGGTAGTCCAACATTTTTTTACCGGCACTTTAAAAAAATTGAAAATTTCAGTGGTCTATAAATAACTCAAAAAAGTCAAAAATTTGTGAAAATTAAACTGTATATAGATAATACTAACATAAACATTTGGTGAAAATTTCAATTATTTACAGTGATTAGTTTTCGAATTACAACCATATAAAAAAATCAATTTGGTCGATAACTGGTTTTGCATAAAAATTCCCGTTTTTCTGTCATTTTTTTTTTTATTTTTCTCAATTTTTTTTGAAAACTATTGGAAAATGTTTACTTTTGACCTGTATAATGCACTAAGGATATTCACTTTTATATCGGAAACCACCCCCAAAGTTTGAAATTGAAGCATTATTTCGACTAGTTATGTTGTACACAGAAAAAAAAAAAAAACACACCTCATTGTAAAATCAATACATTCATATCACTTTGTTCAGAATCTAAAATATATAAAAAAATCAAATAAATATTATTATTATAACTGTTAACAATCTAAATTAATATTTCTGGTTTATTCATAGGTTTATATAAAACCATTTATATCACAATATTAAATTCGTATAATATAACTAATGGTATACTGTCGTACCAAACTTTATCGTTATCAATTATTATTTAATATTACGTAGTTTAAACGCGGATAAACATATTTTAAGAATTGTTGAAAGTTTTGGCACTAGAACTAAAATATAATTTTTACGTGGAGCTCAAAATATTTCTTAGCATTGATAACAATTATGTTGATCATTTTTTAATATTATTATTTATTACACAAGAAAATATAATTAATATAAATAACTATTTTTGACATTAAAAACTTCTTAAATATATTTTATACTTACATTATATTTTGGACGTATTATAACAAATATAATTAGTATACAGTTTTGTGCCGTATTTAGGGTGGCAGGGGGGTTTGAGTCCCGGACAGTAAATTTTTAGGGGCGCTAAATTTTGAAGATAATTTTTATATACTGTACCTACGTCATTTGTCTGATGAAAAAAAGTAATGACACTCAGATACTAATGAGCTATCGTTTTTTTTTTTACAAATACACCTATTGCTAAAGAAATTTAGGTCGGAAGGGGGCGTTTTTTTTCTTACCTGAGGCACAAAATACGTATGTTTGATATTCAACAACTTTTTAAATATTTTATATACATTTTTGACGTTCTATAAACATATTATAATAATCAGTATAATTAACTAATGTTTATAATGTTTTTTTTACGTTCAATTGTCCTTACATCCAAACGACCACGTACATTTATCCTAAATTGACTTATGTGGCGTGTAACGACTACTCCATTTTTTTTTTTTTTATTTAAGGCCAGGAAGTTCCCTTGAGGCTGCTATTGACATTTTTTGTGAGATTTGCGTCTATTATATCTGGCGTGCTTGAATTTTTAAGTTTTATAAACAATTTTGATTTTTTATGTTGTAGGACTGCTAGGACCCGGCAAACGGGACGCTTGGCTTCAGCTCCGGAGTGATATCGAATTGCACACCGACGACTGGCTTACAATGGCTGTCAAGTGCTTGAACGTCATAAATTCAAGGTTCGTTTACAAAAGTGTTTATTATTGCTATTGTTTTATATAGGCCATGACTTATATTTATATTGTTACATTGTATAAATTATAAGTAGTCAGAGGTATAATATATTATTATGATGTATAAGCATATAAGAGCTAAGGCTTGAATTTTTGATTTTTATTTCAATTTCGCTTATCAACTTTAAATTTTTGTCCAATCAAAACAATAGGTAGGTATGTCTATTTTTTTATTTTATTATTTTTTATATCGTTGCACAGTATCATAAATTATAATATTTCCCTGATTTGTAATTAGATTTTAAACATAATTTTTCTTTTTATTTAATTTAAAATATTAGCTTTTCTATTTTTATAATTTTAATTTTGATTTTGATGCCTAAATTTCAACAAACTACGATCGATGTTTGCACGTTCCATATAAACATTTCGTTACTGAGAGTGGATGTGAAATGGTACTAAGAAAATTAAATTAACTATACCGATGAAAAATATTATTGACCTGTTGGCTAGTGTTGAATTTAAATATGGAATTAAATTTTGCTATATTATATTCTTAATGGGTTTTTTTTTTAGATTATAAAAGTTTAATTAATTTCAATTTCAATAGTTGTAGATTTCGAATAGCATTATAAAACAATTTCGATTTTCATTATACTTTTGTTTTCATATAGGATTTTTAAGGATTTTCATCGAAATTTAAATTGATTTTAAAATTGATTTCAAGCTCTGGTTTATAATAATATATTATTTAAAGGAATGGGTATCCACTCAAATGTCTTCAATAGTACTTTTTCCGACCACAGTTGAGTATAGCTAAATTGTATATGGGATCCGTAGACTGTGATCACTTGCAAACAACTTGAGCGTGTCCAGTAAACATTTTTTTAGTTTTGTTAAATAAACTTTTTATGTGAGCTGCTCTCAGAATGACTTTACTACCGTAAATCTAAATCTCTCCTACTATGTAGACCAACGTCGCTATCATAATGTTTCCTTTCTGGATCTGTCAGCTCTACTCCCCGTCTTGCATACTTATATGAACTTTTAGATTCCAATTATATTATTATATTTAAGATACCCGCAGTAAATTCTCACTTGGATGACGAAGCTCACCATCAAAAACCTTTCATTTCTCTTCTTGGTTAAGAGGATTAAAAACTGATCATTTTAAGGGGTACTATATAGGCAATTTTGTAACCGCGTGTTGTGTAAAATGTAAGTAGTAAGTGATCTCTAGTCTGTGTAACTGTTAAATAAATAGATAATCATACGAAAAACAAATTATTTAGTTTTAACTGTCAAAAGTATTATTATTATTTTAAGTTTTAACAATTATATTATTACCTATACCTAACTAACCTATTTATCCGATAACATTTCTGAAAATATTTGAAGTTATATTGAAATTCACTTAAAAATGACACTTAAATTTTTCATTAATTTCTTCACTTCGATTTTATTAGAATGTTAAAACTATCAATACATAAAATTAAAAATTTGTTTTTCAAAGGTTAAGAACTCAAATTTCAAAAACGTAGAAAATTTGTTTTCAAGATACATATAACAGTACATTATAATTATTATATGAATTCCTAAGCTTAAGGATATCCTCGAGAATTTTCACATCACTGAGAATGCCCATTATTATTATTATCTTATAAATTATAATTTAATAACTAAAATGAATATTATAATGAACTATTTTTACGATCACCGCAGGCCCAACTGTGTCAATGTTCTGGTCACCACCACACACCTGATACCGGCGTTGGCCAAGCTGCTCCTGTACGGGCTCGGGCCACACTTTGCTGTAGAAAACGTATACTCCGCCTCAGGTGGCGGTGGTGGACCGTCGGCGGGTGGTGGTAAGTCCGGTGGAGGTGGAACTGCGGGGTCTGCGGCATCAGCCGGATCGTCCAAGGAATCGTGTTTCGATCGGGTGGTGCAGAGGTACGGCCGAAAGTGCACATACGTGGTAATCGGCGACGGAGCCGAAGAGGAACGGGCGGCCCGACAGGTACTTATTATTACTTATTAGCATACTAATATAACAATTATTATTACTTATTCAAACCACTGGATAACCCGACTTCACCTGGGAGAAAAAAAACAAATATAAAACACGGCATTGTGTATACTATATATATAGTCATATCTCAATTTGAATGTAAAGTCTAGGTACCTCAGTTCACGGAACCTAGCTCTGTAAATTAATTCGATCGTAATGGGCCACCTACCAGTGGTGGATTAGATATTATGGCACTTGGTATTTTTTCTAATGTAATTCAAACTAATTTCTAAGCCTTCCCATTGTATTGAATTAAAATGTCTGAAATTTTTTTAAGATCGGTCTGATTATTTTCAAATAGGTAAATAAGCAATAAGCTAAAAAACTACAGTCAAATATTCATTTAAGATTCTGAATGCAACGTTTGAAGTAGAAATAAGTTTTGATCTTCGAAATTGCAGAGGGTGGTTTTTGATAGTAAATTGGATATAGTTGGTACTCTTAGAGCCTTAGAGGACAAAATAGAAAATTAACAGATTTTTTATTGGGAAAACCAGTTTTCGACAAAATTTATTTGGTTTTTTTTTGATACAATTAAAAAGTGAAAAACTTGTATGTATATATAATTTATTATTTATTATTTATTCACTCTGCAGGAACCATAATATTAAAACATATTTAAACTTGAATAATTTTTAAATACTATATAATTATGAATGTGAACGAAATTAGAGGTATAAACTAAGAATACAATATTTTTAGATATTTTATTCTAATTAAAAAATATTTTCAATGTAAAACTTTAACATTTTTACGTACAATTATTATATATAATATATAGACAACTATGATATTTTAAAAGCATTTAGATTAATTTTTTTATATTGCCTATGATATAGTCTATACAATATTATAACTTATAATAAAATTAAATAATTTAATAAAAATATATTTAAATGATGATTTATCATACACATAAACTGACAAATTGTCTCAGTTTAGATTTGTGTAAAATAGAGAATTTCAAATCTTTCCCTACAAAACGATTTAAGCCTAATAACTTAGTTGAAGTTGGTACTACCGCTGAACCAGCAAAAATGATGTATAAATGCTTCCATCAACATTTTAGTACACGTTGTAGGTGCATTAGCATCATCTCAGGTTTAGAGAATCAATTTGTATTGAACAATCCATAATAAAATTGAAAAAAAGCCGCCACGCAGACTTGAAAAACGTAGATAACTACATAAAGAATTGTTACTAATGGATTTCTATCTTAATGAATGTCGTAATTATGTAATTTTATTACTATTGTAATAGCTTTTTGTAACTTCTGTAAATAAAATTTAAAAAAAAAAGTGCACTCTAGTTATAATTACATACTATCCGTATCCCGATGTCGTCTTTAACGGCTTAATAATTAACTCGAGTAATAAATTATTTCAATTTCAATTTCTAACTTTCATTCCTATTTTCAGATGAACTTTCCATTTTGGCGGGTGTCCGGCCACAGTGACCTCCGGGCCCTGTACAACGCTCTCGACATGGGATTCCTCTAAGCCGACGAACCTGAATCAATAGCATCAGCAGTGGCAACAGCATTGTCAGTGTCAGTGATATCGTCTTCTCAGTCTCCGCAGTGTATAATATAATGATAATTTGTGTGTGATTCGATACATTGACCACACTATAATAAGCGTAATTTTTATATACAGTTTTATAGTAGTTTATTGAATAATATTGTCGTGTGTACATAATAATATAATATAATATAAGCCACACGAGTATCGCGTCGTGTACATAATATATTAGACGCACCGTCGTAAATAAATATATATTTCTATGTTTTGTATATTATTATGTGTTATTATTATATAATGTATCCTACAGTTTTTTTTTTTTTTTTTTTGGTGTGTCCGTGAATTTGTTTATTTTGTCTTTAACGTGTAATTATATATATCATTACTCTGTACCGCTTGAAATTTATTGTATCACTTCATAGTTTTATTTCTCAGGACACTCTTTTTTTCTCATTACGATTATAATGATATCATACAAACTATGTGTAAATATTCAACTTGTATTCGTTGTTATGTATATATTAAGTATAGACTCTTAGGCGCAAACAGCGAGATCTCTGTTGTCTAAATTCCCTGGTATTTCATTATAAGGGCTAATGGGGGACTAAACTCCTTCCCTGCCACTAACTTTTATATAGTACTACCAAAAAAATCTGAAGATTTTACGACACGTTGCAATATAATATGAATAAGTCGTCAACACCCCAAAATCTTAAACACTATTTGCGCTTATTTATATATAGTATATAGTATAATATTGTATATTATTATGTATATTTTTTCATATTTTTTTCCCATGGCTAACGTTATGTTTTTATTGTATTACCTATTGTACTAGCCGCCGTACACTTTTTAAATATCGCACCGTTGTAGATATTTTTATCATAGTATTGTGATAATGAAAGTTTTTCAAATAACACTAAATTTCTGGATTACGTTGGGTTTTTATTTGGGACTTAGTTGAAACCCTAGGAATAGCTTACCTATATAGGCTATAGGATATCACTGTAACATTTCAACTGTTAACTCTCTCGGACGAACACGCCCTGTAAAACTAGTATTTTTTTTCAATGACAACACTTATTTATTGAAATATCTCAAGATTAAATTATTGTTATTGTTATTTAATCACAAATTATTTTAGTACTTAAAATAAAAATCGTATAATTAGTGTAATAATATTTAACCCTTCACTTTTACGAACGTATGATATCAATCAACAAAACATCTGTTATGAACGTAAACGTCATATCATTTTAAAAACCAAAAATAACCATTTTTATTAAATAAAATATGATAATAGATACGAGAAGTAATTGACTATTACAATACCAATCGCTAACTTGAATAATCTCCTAAAATATAACGACTAAAATTGTATTATAAATATAGTATATATACTAGAGAAAACAAATTCAGTAAGTAATGAAAGACTTACAAAATCTTAAAAAAAAAAAATCACCTTAAAATACTAAACGAATTAACGTATTCTAGCATTTTAATAAATCGAGGAGAAAACAATTAAATTTGAAATAATTCTTGAATTCAGAATTTTGTTTGTTTATAGAGCGATAGGTATTAGAGCCAATTTGACCAGAAAAAAAAACACTTGATACCAAAAATGTTATGAAAAATATGTTGTTATTAAAAATAACAAAAAAAAATACTAGTTAAACTGTGTGTCCACGTACTTTTATAATAATGTTTATTTTAGTATGTAAGTACCCACTTAGATAGCCAGAAAAAAATCCCTATGCAATCAAAGTATCCAATGGCAATCGGGAAATTAAGTGTTAGATGAAAATGTCTGTATATTATCATTTACTGGCTGTAGTATGATTGTTTTGATGTACCTAATGCGTAATAATAGTATAATAATCCTGAGTGTGGTCGGTTGACGTATGCAAAGGTTGAGAGAGTTACTTTAATTTTCGATTTGTGTACCTATAAGTTTCGTTTAATTTTTATCGATCAAAATGCTACTATTTTATATTGTTAAGACATAAAAAAAAATTGTTATTCAATATTATGCTTTATACCATTATCTACCGAGAATATAGTGTGTAGTCTAGTATCGGCGGTGGTAAACTCTCTAATTATTATTGTATTATTTTTTTTTTATTAATTATTATTTGCTATAATATTTATATAAATTACTTTTTTTAAATTTAAATGTATATTAAAGTTAAACAATTGTATGTTCATGTTATTATAAACATTAAATTATAACGATACAAGTATAAATGGGCTGTTGTAAATTTGTACCAAAATTGCCCAAAAATATAATATTATGATACAACACGTCATGCAATTTGTACCAACATTTTTGAAAAGTGATTGTAATTTACACCAAAATAATGATTGCACATCTCGGGTATTTTAAGAAAATATATATTTATTCAATAGTACCTTTAAGCACAAGTTTTTGTAGTAGAGTGGTATAATACAATGAAGTAAGTGAAGTTAATAACACAGAATTATATTCCGTTTTAGTTTCTGAGTACCTATAGGCTATAGTTATTCCACTGACCTATTTACATCATTATACGATTATATCTTATGTCACAATCGAGTTCAAAGCTACATTATGATTAGGGCCCGGATTTATATGCAAATGCATATTCTTCTACAATTCACCTAGATTAATGTTGATTATTGTCAATACACATTATAATGTGTAGATTCTATGGTTACTTTTTTTTTGTTGCATATTTGAATGAAAATGCATATTAATTTCATATTTCTTGATAGTGGCATACATGTTGCATATTTTGAAATATTAATAATAATCAAATAATAATTACTTTAATTCTACCACTGTTCGTTAAAATAGTTATATTTATTTCTGTGCAACTTGTACAAGTACCTACAGTCGGGTCTCGATAATCCGAACACAAGCTAATCCGAAAGACGCGGTAATCCGAACGGGCTTGAGAATTATCTTATCGCTATATGTAATATTTATGTATGTATGTATGTATGTATGTATTAATTATAAATAATATTTTCCACTAATAAAATTTTTCGATTATGTTATTAATCGCACGTGTATGTCGTTTAGATATTATGAACGTCGATTACATACGTTCGTCAGTTGAGTGTCGTACTGCATAAAGATCGTTTTACACTGCTTATTGTAACATTTATTTGCGTATTTTTCTTAAAATGGCTCCACGTAAGCATGTTACATTAAAATTACAGGATAAGTTAGAAGTTATAAAGTTAATTAACAAAGGGGCCAGCTACAGTGCTATCTCAAGACAATTTGGGATAGGTGTATCTACCATCAGTGATATTAAAAAGAACAAGGAAAAAATACAGAAGTTTGTCATTGAAACGGAAAATGGTCTAGGTAAGCGTAAAACATTGAAAAAACCAGAAAATCCAAATGTTGAGAGTGCGGTTTTTATGTGGTTTATTCAACAAAGACGTTTACACGTTCCAGTGAGTGGTGAAATGCTTTGTGAAAAAGCACGATCTTTTCACCGCCAATTCTCAAAAAATAACCATGCTTTTAATGCGTGCAAAGGTTGGTTAGACAACTTCAAAAAGCGTCATCGGATAAGGCGTCTCAACATTTCTGGTGAAAAACTTTCGAGTAAAGTTGACTGCATCGAATCGTTCCAAAAAGACTTTGAACAACTTGTCATACAAAAAAATTTTAAAGCAGAACAAATTTACAATTCCGACGAATCTGGATTGTTTTGGCGAATGTTGCCTGACCACACTTTAGTGTTATCTACAGAAAAAGCCGCTCCCAATAGAAAGATTATGAAAGAAAGAGTCACTTTTATGCCTTGCGCTAATGCGACGAGCAACCATAAACTTCGTTTACTTGTTGTAGGAAAGGCTCAAAAGCCTCGTGCATTTAAATCGGTTGCACTTCCTGTGTGCTACCGAGGGCAGAAGAATGCGTGGGTAACAAGAGATTTATTTTTAGATTGGTTCAACAATGAATTTGTTCCTAGCGTTCGTCGTCATCTTTCTTCAATCAATTTTCCTATGGAAGCTGTATTACTATTGGATAACTGCCCAGGTCACCCATCTGCAGATGAACTTCGCAGTGAAGATGGCAAAATTTTTGCGATGTTTCTTCCACCAAATACAACTGCTATGATTCAACCAATGGATCAGAATGTTATCCAAAACATAAAATTGAATTACCGAAAAACTTTACTTATGAATATTTTGGCGAATGGAGAAAACGGAGTTGACTTGGTAGCAGCTTTGAAAAAAATCAATCTTAAAGATGTCGTTTTTAACTTGGCTAATTGTTGGTTATCTGTCTCGTCACATCTGATTAAAATGTCATGGAAAAATCTTAGTCCACAACTGGTGGATGTGAACGAAACCACTAAAGTTCAAGAGGAAAACATTATCCTTACCCCACTTTTAGCCAAGTTGGCTCCAAACACAGCCATTACTGAGGATGAAATTCAACAGTGGGCATCGGGGGGCTGCGATGAAGAGATACAGCACCAGGAAGTTTTAACTGATGATGAAATCATGCATGCCGTGACCAAAGAAGATATTGAGAAGGAAGAAGATGATGAATTTTTGCCCCCTTCAAAATTATCTGCTTCAGAAGCTACAAAAGCGTTAAATACGGCCATCCAG
Organism: Diuraphis noxia; assembly: GCF_037042655.1. Lineage (NCBI taxonomy): Eukaryota > Metazoa > Arthropoda > Insecta > Hemiptera > Aphididae > Diuraphis > Diuraphis noxia. The sequence goes on from NW_028301711.1 coordinate 50,861,171, forward strand.
TGGGCTGAACAAAACGATCAAAGCTGCGAAGAACTAATGTTACTTAGACGTTTGCGGGACAAGGCATACCAATCCACAATAGAAACCAGTGTACAAAAAAAAAATAATAAATCAATATTTTAAATAGTAAGGTTCATAATTATACTCATAATTATATAAATATTTTTATAAATTCATTGTCTTTTGAAATTACGAGTTTTTACACGATTAATAATTAAAAAATCTTAATTTTAACCTAACCCCTTTCCCCAATCTCCTTCGGATTATAGAGACCTGACTGTACCTACTTACTGTTGATCGTAATAATTCGTAAATAATTCATGATGACGTACATCAATGAGTTATTATTGATGAACAGCGAAAAATACTGTATTTTCTAGTGGTAAATTTATAACTATACAGACTACATTAGATAACAGTATATGTACTATGTACACATCATGCTGTATATATCATTAAAAAAATTTTTTTTCATAAACTTTTTATAGGTAGGTACATATTCTGTATAGATTATGTAATATTTCTACCCAAAATCGCATAATTTATTAATTTGTAAAAAAAATGATTTTGCATATTTTATAGATTTTTATTACATATAAATCCGGGTCCTACTTAAAATAATGATATAATATTATCATCATTTCATTATTTTAGGTAAAAATATAATTTTAAATTAGTATCATATAAGAAAAATTCAGATTTTGATAAAGAATATCCAGAATTCTAACATAATTAATTAGCTTGGTTAAAAAAACATTATAATATATTATAATACAAATCAAAATTCTGTTTAGAACTTTACTTTCCAATAAGCTGCGCATACAGCTATTGTTGTAGCTATATAATATCTGTCATAAATGTATGTATAGTTATTAAGTTTTTTTATCATAAGTAATAATTTATTCTCAGTCAAATAGTCAGTATAACGAATATCAAATAATCGAATACCTATAATTATATACTCTTTTTGGTTCAAATTACAAACTATCTTATAACTAAATTACCTACAAATAAACCAAGTTATTACAGACTCCAGAAAGCTTATAGCTAGTATCAAAGCTAGTAGCAAAATCGATTTTTTCGAAAACTGATTGTACGTAAAATTTCCCGTTTTCCCCTTAATTTTTAGTTTGTTTATCACGATAATTTAGAATTTTTTACTTTTTACCCACCCCCCCCCCCCCCCCAAAAAAAAAAAGTACTAACTAGATTCACTTTCTGATCGAATGAGGTACTGAAGTCAAAAATCAAAGCACTTTTACTTCCCCAAAACGTGATGACAGACACAAAAAAAATAAAAATAAAAAAACACATCATGGTAAAATCAATACGTTCATCGATCCGCTCAGAATCTAAAATGTTAGATAAGTTATGTATTGTTTCACAAACAAAAATAGCATCTTACTTATTCTTTATTTTAAATTTAACTTTTCATTACAAAAAATTATACCCCGGAGCGGGGAGCTACTTGTAACAATTTATTATTATAATATTAATCGATGTCAAAACTTGATTTTTGACAACACTGGGTATTAATACGATTATTATACGCCACATTTATAATCATTTATAAAACCAAACCCAAACGCGTTTAAATTCAAAAACATTTTTCTCTAACTCATTAAAATATTTAAAATTCGGTACCCTAAATAGGTATACAGTGTGATCACGATAAGTGGAAACACTCAATAACTATGTGCAGGCTCATATATTTCAATTCTGCTTTTTCGGCTAACTAATAAACATTATTATACACATTTTCAAATAATTAGACTATTTTTTTGACACTTAACTTTGCGCATGCGCACAATAACTTTTTTTTTTAAATGGTATGATCCATTTTTGACCACAAATTATTTTTTTTTGGTATTTTTTTATGAATTTTAGTGGTTGAATTTCTTTACTACGTCAAAAAATGACCGAGTTACAGCAATTTGATTTTACGTTATTTTCACGGGTATAACAGATTGCAAATAACAATGCAAATATTGTTCGCAATTACCTCAATGAATATTTTCCAAATCGGTGGATAGGGACTTATGGAGCAGTTCAGTGGCCACCAAGGTCACCAGATCTTACACCACTAGATTACTTCCTATGGGGTCATTTGAAAACGGTAGTGTATGCCAATCCACCTACGTGTCTTCTTGAATTGAAAAACAAAATAGTTGCTGCATGTAATCAAATTACAGAGGCACAAATTATTTCTGCTATTAACAGAGAATTTTTAATTCGTGTTGAATGTTGTTTACAGCACCATGGTGCACAGTTTAAACAATTTGTTAGATAAATAAAACTTGTATGAATAAAAAAATTAATATTTGTAATTTTATTTTTATTATTCACGTATTTATTATTATTAACTAAGTATTTTATAATCTGTTATACCCGTGCAAATAACGTAAAATCAAATTGCTATAACTCGGTCATTTTTTGACTTAGAAAAGAAATTCAACCACTAAAATTCATAAAAAAAATACCAAAAAAAATAATTTGTGGTCAAAAATGGATCATGCCATTTAAAAAAAAAAAGTTATTGTGCGCATGCGCAAAGTTAAGTGTCAAAAAAATAGTCTAATTATTTGAAAATGTATATAATAATGTTTATTAGTTAGTCGAAAAAGCAGAATTGAAATATATGAAGCCTGCAAATAGTTATTGAGTGTTTCCACTTATCGTGATCACACTGTATAATATTTGGTTTTGTAATAAGTAAGAATTAATAACAAAAATTAGTACACGATTACCTGAAGTTGAGCTAAGATGTATTTTATTGGAAACACTTATAAAATTATATTATATTATAGTACCTATATTTATCTTATAAAGCTGATGTAAGTTGTTTGTAATAAATAAAAAGTATAATAGTTATCTCTAAAGTGCAAACAATATAGATACTAATCTCAACTACGTTGTGGGTTATATAATATATTATACTAATGATAAAATCATCATTGAATTGTCGATCATTCCAATTTTATGATAATTGATATAAAAATATATTCCTGTAATGAGTTTTAGATTCTAGGTGGAGCGATAAATGTATTGATTAATGATTTTACAATGTTGTGTGTTTTTTTCATGTGTGTGTATACAATAAGTTATCGAAATAATTGTTCGATTTTTAACTTTAGTAGCTTTTGCGGTTGAAAAGTAAATCTAGTTAGTGCATTGGGGAGGTCAAATTTTGAATTTTCTAATAGTTTTCAAAAGCTTCGGAAAAACAATAAAAAAAAAGGCGGGTAAGTCGTGGATGTCGCTCTGCTGTACAGTAGGTTAAAAGTGGGTTACTGTAATGGATGGAATTAAATTTGAATCCAATGATATTATTTCATTGTATACGAAAAACGATTCTGAGCGAAGACGGTTAACTGTCTAGGATATATTATAGATTCTTAAAAATTTTCAAATCTTAGATTTAAAAAGAAAATTTTTTATGAATTTCTAGTTTAAAATAATTTGCGAATTTTCGTGATTTTCGTGATGTTTACATAATATGTTGTCAAAATTCAAACTCTGAATGCTTTTTAAAAGAAATTATTCATATATATTTCTTTTATTTTTCACCTGCTATTGTAAAAATATGTTAGGAGCCTTATATTAAATTTTCAAATCTTAGATATAAAAAGAATTTTTTTTTATGAATTCTTAGCATAAAATAATTTATGAATTTTCGTGATTTTTAGGTATGTTGTCAAAATTCAAACTTTGAATGCTTGTAAAAAAATATCGTGCCTATGTATTTTTAATATTTTTTAACTGCTATTGTTAGTTGTTACAATGTGTTAGAAGCCTTGTATTTTCAAGCTTTTCTACCGAACAAATACATTTTTATCGATATTTATAGAAAAAAAAACTAAAAAAGTTGAAAAATTAAAATGTCAGTAAACAGCTCAAAACAAATCTAAATATTTTGAAAATTGTATCAAATATATAAAATGCCTATATAAACATTCAGTCCAAATGTCAAGAATCTGCGGTCATTTGTTTTAGAGTTACACCAAAATAAGGATATCGCTAAAAGTGAAAATCCAATGTTGTAAAAATTTAAATTTCAAATGCTCATAAAAATTTAATTTGAATTTTCGGTGGAATTTTTATTTGTGATAAAGATTGAAAAACTTGTAAGGAATCTTGTATTAAATTTTTAAATCTTAGATTTAAAAAGAAAATTTTTTATGAATTTCTAGCTTAAAATAATTTGTGAATTTTCGTGATTTTTACGTATTTTGTCAAAATTCAATTTTGAATGCTTATAAAAAAAAATTGTGACTATGAATTTCTTTTATTTTTCAACTGCTATTGTTACAATATGTTAAGAGCCTTTCATTAAATTTTCAAGCTTTTCTGCTTCACAAATAAATTTTTATCGATATTAAATTAAACAAAAACTAATAATGATCATTGATCAAACATTTCAAATGCCTATGAATAGTTCAACTTAAGTCGAAATTTTTTTAAAATAGCATGGTGGATAGAATATACTTATATAAACATTCGGTGAAAGTTTCATGTATCTATGGTAATTTGTTTTAAAGTTACATCAAAAACCAAAATCGATTTTGTCGAAAAATGAGTGTGCGTAAATTTTCCCTTAATTTTTAGTTTGTTTTTCTCGATTATTTAGAAAAGTATTAAGAATTTTTTACTTTCGACCCCACCAAAGTACCAACTAGATTCACTTTTTGATCGAACGAGGTACTGAAGTCAAAAATCGAAGCACTTTTACTGTCCCAAAACGTGATGACAGATACAAAAAAAAAAAAAAAAAACACGCATCATGGTAAAATCAATACATTCATCGCTCCGCTCAGAATCTAAAATCAAGGATAAACAAGAATTTTTACGCAAAAATCGGATTTTGATATTTGGTGTAACTCTAAAGCAAATGATAGAAAGACACTTGGAATTTTCACTGAATATTTATACTTGCATTCTCTATACTTGATAAAATTTTTTAAAATATTTCAAATCTTGTTAAGTTATTTATAGACACTTGAAAATGTCAACCTTTTAGTTTTTTTTTTTTTACAAATGACAATACAATTTTACTCAATTTTACAAGTTTTGCTTCAAATAGCTATAGAGAAAATTTGAAGCGTCATTATAGGAAAAATGTTTTGAGCGTTTGAGTTTTAAATTCTTATGAAATCGCGTAATGATAACGATTTATCCTCAAACCAGGTATTCGTTATCTATGATAATATAAAGTATTATGAATATGATAACTACATGATAACTACACTAATTGATTAACCATGCCATATGCAAAATGCGTCTTAATTGAAAAATAAAATATTTGTTTCAAAATAGAATATATGACAATATTAAAATATAATATAGGCTGAAAAATCATCTCCGTTCAGAATCGTTTTTCGTATACAATGATACCTATCATTGCATTCAAATTTAATCCCATCCATTACAGTAACCTACCGTAGAGCAGAGCGACATCCACGACTTACCCGCTTTTTTTTTTTTTTATTTGATAATATCATTTATACCTATTCGTATTTTAATATAACCTTAAAAAAAAAACATACAAGCATTAATGGTCTAGATAACAAAAGTGATTTTGACTTGGTAATCACAATAAATTTAGGCGCGTTTTCTTTTTGCTACTACAGTTAAAGTGTTCGGGTAATGCGGGGACGCGCACGCTCGGTAGAAACTTTGTGTACCTATTTCGGCTTTCTATCGATTGAAATCTGTCAAAAATATAACCGACAACTAGAAGTCAATTCGACTACACTCGAACGTAAAGAGTTGGAACGCCCACGCAAAACTGTTCCTCAAAACAGTAATATTCGGTACTAGGAACTCAGCAGAAAAACGGTGCCGTCGAGCAGCGCTCGTTTTCGCCACAGTATAATAACAACAGTTATCATAATAATAATAATAATAATAATAAAATATTTTATGACATGCAGTCGGTCTTGTTTGTGTAATGTGTGTGTGTGTGTGTAGTCTGTGTGAGTGTGTGTGTGTGTGTTTTTGTGTTTGTGTTTGTACTTTAACAGCAGTCTACGGCGTCACTATAATATTATTATATACGTGTTACAATATTACAACACGAGTAGCGCTAAAGCTTTCCTTCTGAGTTCCTGATGTGTAAAATATTGTACATCGAATACAACGCATGTAATATACTTACGATTTATTATTTATTATTTATTGTAATCACTACCTATTACATAAACATCACGCTATCACAGCAATATTATTAATTTAGGGCTAGGATTTATATGCAATAAAAATTGTAAAATATGCATTTTATTTACCAAAATATGCAAAAACAAATTTTTATTATTATTTATTATAATTCATAATTTATTATTATTACTCATTATTAGCTCATATTATTACATTAAATATTAGTTTAATTAGACGTAGCTTGGCACATTCACTTTGAACTTTCGGCATACTGGACACTGTTATTAAAACCATTCAAATTATTAAGTATAAACGTCTGCACATTTACGCAACACGCGACGTGCCAATACAATTTTTCTGTTCTATCTTACTGTATAACAAATAACAATGTGTAAGTAATTCTACCAGTCGTCCGACCAACGATAAGGTAGCGAACGGATATTATCTGACCTAAGATAAAATAGGTAGTATTTATGCTATATATTTACGAAAATTCAATGGATAAACCAAAAACTGTCGGTTTCGTGAAGTACCATTTAAAATTAACAATAACTTATAAAAATTAAAAATGTTGGTTAAAAAAAATATCGAATTCTAAAAAAATCTATGAATATGCAATTATATGCATTATGTACATAATATGCACAAAAAAAAATTGGTCCTATTTAAACGAGAATAAGCCAAATCGTGGACAAATCTGACAACCAATCAATTTGGACTAAAGGAAAAAACATGCAAATTGCATATTATAAATCCTAGCCCTAATTATTATTATAAGTTATACCTTTTTTTTATTTTTATTTTAAACATAAGACATTCCTAGCCTAAGGCTATCTAAATCTATGGATATTTTACAGTTTACATAATAGTTTTAATATTATAACATGATAATTAAAACAATAAAATATTTTTAAAGTACTAAGGATAATTAACAATTGGTAATTTTAAGATTACAATAATATTCTGAAATTTATATATTTACAATAGTGTAACTTTAAGTAACTGAAGTCGAAGAGTGATCTGGAAGAAACACATGTGTAGGGTGAAGATATAAGTTATACCTACATATTATAATCTATATTATTATTCCGTTATATTACAAGTATAAATTCTGTATTCTATGTTTGTACTTTGGCCGTGATGTGCAAAAAAATGGTATTAAAAAAAAATACGATATTCTGTGATGATAATAATAGACCGTTTAAAAACGAAATAGACAGACAATACATTAATACTGCGATACGATACACTGATACACATCATAGTAACAATATTATTAGGGTGTAAAATAATATTATTCAGTTTTATCCTGCTTAAATGAAAAATGTGTAGGTACTTTTCGAAAAACTACTAAAAATATAGTTTAATACTTTGCCCGTAAGTTACTTGTACCTCGAGTCCTCGAACGCCTACAATGTATTTATGTACCTATTTAATATAATATTTGTGATTTATTAATTATTGTAGCTAATCATTATTATAATCACAGTAATATAATCATAAAATTTATAATAATATTATCTAGATCAGTGGTACTCGACATTGTTTTTACGATTACACCCTAATTAGTTCCATAACAATGGCAATACACTTTAAGTAATGGATTAAAGTAAAAATTACAAACCTGTGTAAATTAATGGATTTATATTATATGCTGGCATTTAATTTTTAAAAATGACAATAATTTTAAATTTAAATAATTTAAATTTAAACGGCTTAAAGAACGGGGTCGTTGCTAGAGGGTCCATGAGATCCGATCCCCTTCCCAAAAAAAAATAAAAGGCTGGCTATATATTCCTGTTAAAGAAAGTATTAAAAAAATATTATAAAAATATCAGTTTAAGACGTTTAAGTTAATTAGTAGCGTGATACTTGTGATTGGCAAACGAAACATAGGTCTTCGCTTCTTGGGCGAATGGTTGACAAATAAATGCGTAATTTACTTTTAATATCTTTAGACCTTCTTTTGTTTTTTGTTATTTTAGATTCTGAGCGGAGAGATGAAAGTATTGATTTTACTATGATGTGTTTTTTTTTTTTTTGTGTCCGTCATCATGTTTTGGATAGTAAAAATGCTTCGATTTCTGACTTCAGTACCTCGTTCGATCAGAAAGTGAATCTAGTTGGTACTTTGGGGGGTCAAAAGTAAAATTCTTAATACTTTTCTAAATAATCGAGAAAAACAAACTAAAAATTTAGGGGAAAACGGGAAATTTTACGCACACTCATTTTTCTACAAAATACATGAAATTTTCACCGAATGTTTATATAAGTATATTCTATCCACCATGCAATTTTCAAAAAATTTCAACTTAAGTTGAACTATTCATAGGCATTTCAAATTTTCGATCATTATTAGTTTTTTTTTAATTAATATCGATAAAAATTTATTTGTTAGGCAGAAAAGCTTGAAAATTTAATACAAGGCTCTCAACATATTGTTACAATAGCAGTTGAAAAATAAAAGAAATTCATAGTCACAATTTTTTTTTATAAGCATTCAAAGTTTGAATTTTGACAAAATACGTAAAAATCACGAAAATTCACAAATTATTTTAAGCTAATAATATTTGTTTTGAGCTGTTTACTGACATTTTAATTTTTCAACTTTTTTAGTTTTTTTTTTCTATAAATATCGATAAAAATTGATTTGTTAGGCAGAAAAGCTTGAAAAGTTAATACAAGGCTCTTAACATATTGTTACAATAGCAGTTGAAAAATAAAAGAAATTCATAGTCACAATTTTTTTTTTATAACCATTAAAAGTTCAAATTTTGACTAAATACGTAAAAATTACGGCAATGTTCAAATTATCTTAGATAGAAATTCATAAAAGTTTTTCTTTTAAATCCTAAGATTTGAAAATTTAATACAAGGCTCATAACATATTTTTACAATAGCAATTGAAAAATTGAAAAATAAAATAAATTCATAGTTACAATTCTTTTTTATAAGCATTCAAAGTTTGAATTTTGACAAAATACGTAAAAATTACAGCAATGTTCAAATTATTTTATGCTAGAAATTCATAAAAAATTTTCCTTTTATGTCTAAGAATTTTAAATTTTATATAAGGCTCCTAATATATTTTTACAATAGCAGGTGAAATATAAAAGAAATATATTGGCACAATTTTTTTTTTACAAGCATTCAAAGTTTGAATTTTAACAACATATGTAAAAATCACGTTAATCACTAAAATTCGCAAATTATTTTAAACTAGAAATTATTAAAAAATTTTCTTTTTAAATCTAAGATTTGAAAATTTTTAATAATCTATAATATATCCTAGACAGATAAATCGTCTTCGCTCAGAATCATTTTTCGTATACAATTATATAATATCATTGGATTCAAATTTAATTCCATCCATTACAGTAACCCACTTTTAATCTACTGTACAGCAGAGCGACATCCACGACTTACCCGCCTTTTTTTTATGTTGAAAATGTATGGTTTTTACTATTTCATCTTAATGCTGAAATAATATCACATGTCATAATTTATAATTGTATAAATAACTAGCTGAACCCGTGCACTTCGTAGCCCATTAAAAATCTTATCTCTTATATATTATATGTCTCAAATAGTGTATTAAATATGTTTCCAGTGATTATGCATGCGGTATATTTCCATATATATAAACAACAGTTAAAATATACCAAATAATAATAATCTTATAACGATATTCAATACTTTAGTTTATCATTATTTAATTTTATTCGTTTTATTAAGAATAGCCTGCCAATTCAAATATTCAATTGAATGATATTTGGGGCCTATCGCTTTTTAACTTAGCCTATCTTCTGCCAATAGGTCTAATATATCTTTGTACCAAATTTAATCGTTATTGGTACATCATTTTGGGAATGCATAAGGGACGAACAAATGGAAATTCATTTTTAAATATATATTTCTGAAGCTAATATCGTATTGCCATTTTCTTTCGTGCTTAAGACGTATACAACTATCGATGGCTATCAATCTTTTTTTTGGCGAATCATAACTGCTTAGAAATGGCATTATTATAACATAAATACAAAAAATACATATAAGAGGTAGAATTTTTCACGGATTATGAAGTGCACAGTTAACAATAATTCAGTGATATAATATGTTATATAATAATAATAAGCAACCATCACTAATAGCAACCATTTATAAATAAACCAAAATGTCCATTGTAAATTTTAAAATGTCTGTTTGACCCCTCCCGGGGTTGGGCCTATCCCAGGGTTCGGCAACCTGTGGCTCTTTGGATCTTAAGTCGCGACTCTCCAGCTCCCAAGCAAAAATTAATATTTTATGTTCAAAAACAATATTTTATAATATTTTATAATATTTTATAATATAAATTTTTTTATATTATATTAGTTTTGGTGCTTTTGAAAATATGAAATAATACATAACAATAATTTGATACTTAAAACAACAACTTATGAGCCAGACTTAACAAAACTTTCAAAAGACTTGTAAAGCCAATACTCACATTGTTGTAACTCTTTATATATTTTGATCTTAATGTGCCGCTCTTGATATAACCGATTAATTAATAACCGTAAAATTGTATTATTATAGCTATTAAAATTTAAAAATAAAATTATTTTAAAAATATTATGAAAACTTTTAGTGGCTCTTTAAAGTCAGAAAATTTTTGTATATTGTAACTTTTGGCTCTTCTGTCAAAAAAGGTTGCCGACCACTGGCCTATCCCTTTCTAAGTTAGCCAATCTTCTGCCCTTAGGTCTAATATATTTTTGTACCAGATTTCGTCACAATCGGTCCAGCCGTTTAGAATGCATAGATGACAAACAGGCACAGTAGGCACACACATAGGCAGACAGAAATCCATTTCTTTATATATATATATGATATTTTACTATTTTAACAACACATACTATGGTAATACGTGACACACTAGTACCTATATACGGTACATCGCGACCCACTGGTTTCGGTGTGCTGCGATTTATATTGTGGTATCTATCACAGAATAAATGTAATATAATTTGTGTTTACTGTGAGCTCTTTTTGTGCTTGTATAAAGCGATGTATTTATATATAAAAAAATCTACACAATTCTAAGATGATAAACCATCAAATTATATTTACTTTTGGGAATCTTCTTAAACTTTTTGTTGAACAACCTCCATAATATGGATCTCTGGCAATCCACATACAACAACAATAATAATATTATGAAAGTTTGATTTTTTGATTTTTTACAAATAATTTTGAGTTTAAAATGTTTTTAATAATGCTTCACTACCTACGCATAAGTTATTGTATAATATTATAATATATTTGTGCTAAGTGTACATTCTTATCTCATATGGTATAATCGTGTAAATAACAGTAAAAAGTCGAAGTTAATTATTCTAGATCTATCAAACATTTTTAATACGTTATAAATCATCACGAACTTGTTAACATATTACTGAATATTATTAATAATAATTGAAGGGCGACATTCCAAAATGTGCTATTGCCATTATTTAAGGGTTGTCATTAGTATGCGGTCTACGGGTGATTTTCGTATATACATATTCGTTAGGCAAATAAATAAACTAAAAATGTTATCATTATATTGTAGTATAATTTTTGTCAAGAATGATAAATATTGTGCAGTTTTAAATATTTATATTAGAGATGTTACGAACTGTTCGTTTTTCGAACCGAACCGACCTGGAAATTCCAAATAATCGAACCGAACCAAATATCTAATAGGTAGTTCCGTTCGATAATCGAACCAGATAAATAAAAATACAATGGAGTAACGGCTAAAATTATATATTATTATTAAATAATTAATAATTAATATTTATTATTTATAAGTTATTAGGTGCTATTGTTATTGTTAATTGCGTGTTTCAACCGGCCGCCGCACACCTTTCCTACCACCCATAGCCAATGACCATTCAGCGCATTATCCGAGACTGTCAAGATAGTAGATACTCCGTGCGGTGGGGAAGGGGGACTTCGTTATGAAAACCCTCGATACAAAAATAGATTGTTATTAGTTGTTATTAGTTGTTTAATGTTTGATGACATTGATGTTTTCGCTTTTTCTTATCAGTTATCATCATATTAATAATTAAAAATTAAAAATCTCAGGCATAATTATTAACTATTAAAGTATTTAAAGTATTTAAGTAAATAGTAGTAAAATCTTTATTCAATAATTCTGAGGTATGGTGGCTAAATGATAAATAAATAAATATTAAATATTAAATAAAATAATACCCAATTTAACTTTTAATGTTCGAGTTCGTTAATTTAAAGAAAAGTTCGGTTCGGGTTCGGTTCGACCTTAAATATTATGGTTCGTAACATCTCTAATTTATATTTTAAATTTATTCGATAAACCTTGAGTCCAATAGAACACCAGTTCTAATTATTGACTGAGACTTAGTCCACTATTTAGACGACTATTTTTGTCAATAAAAGTACAAAAAGCATTATCCTCCCTATAATATTATACACAATTATGATAAAGTAATTTAATATAATAATACCTATAATTTTCTCACCTTAAGCTTTGTGTTGTACTGTTGTTTGACATCTCTTTCTTTTACAACGTAAAATCCTCCTTTCCTTACCTTTCTACTTACGTAGGTATAAATTCATAGCACTTCCACATTTAAGACATTGGGCATTTTCATTATTTGCCAAAACATTTTTGCCAATAAAAAGATTTGTAGTTGATTCGTCACTACTTATAATTAAATAAAATTCTTTTGCCAACATATTGATTGTATAAATTGTGGTGTCGCACAATAAGTGACGACTGAGCTATTATTGAGCTCATACTTTTACAAATTGTCAAAATATTGTTATCTGTGTATAATAAGGCCATAAAGATAAAGTGTCCACCGAAGAAAAAGACTAAACTGTATCTATTAAAGATAAACTTAGGGCTGTGGCAAATAGATAGTCTTGCCAAGTTGACCAAACAATTACAACAAATTTTCATTGATTTATTTTTGTTTTTCTCAATTATTTTAAAAAATATTGAGAATTCAATTTTGACCTCCTAAAAGTACAAACAATATTCTACCAAAAAGCTCCAACGAAGTTTATGATCAGACCGATTTTTCTATTAGAAAAATTGAGTAGTTGAAGTTGTACAAACATTTAAAAAAAAACCTCACCTAAATGTTTGAAATTATTATAATGGACAAAATAAAAATAAAATTGTAATTAATTTTCAAACCCCTCTCGTTAAAAAATCCAGCATACGCCAGTGACCTACACTATTATATTTTAATGTGTTTTAGTCGCTTTAGAAAATTATATTATAATAATAATATTACTTTATAATAAAAATAAATTCTAAATAAAATTTATATTAATACTTGTATATTATTAATAGACATTTGTGCGTATTTGCATATTTATTCTGGTTGATCGTATGATATGCTAACTGAACACAAAATTTGTTTAGTAACATAACAATATTTAACTTTTTTAGTGCATAGTTTAGCATATTTCAACATTTTATATGATTCCCAAGATAAGTTGGTACCCAGTTATAGTTCTGACCACTAATATATTAGATTTCATTTGGTTTTTAAAAATTCTGACAAGTGACATCGTAAATTCATAAACTGAAATTAAAAATATTTAACTAAGAATTAGCTATATTTTTTTGTTTTATAATAAATGACATTATAGAATTTTTTCAGCCCTTATAACCGGTACTAGTAAAACATTTTAATTGTTTCCTGAAAAACTACTTTTTTGTAGTTACTGCTGAATGGTTATTAACGGAATAAATGTCTTACCACTCAGCCTGGAATAACTACATATATCTCCCCCCCCTTCTCATCGTTATTTGCCCTTGTTTACAAGGTGAGTTAAGAACTTACTTACTACCGTCCACAATAAAAAATTGTGTGCGCCTTCAACGACGTAAAGACGGTAACAAACATACAACTAGACAGCCGTAGTCATCTACTCGACGCCGTGAATTTAATATGCCGGAATCGTTAATGAGTAGGTTCGTGAAGTTTTTGTCCGCTAGATGGCGCCACCAATTTCGAAATTCGTGTTTTACAGTTTTTTCCGTCCCATCCGTTACAAAGACAGCGGATAATTATTAATTAATAATATTTTTTATACAATTATACAATTCTTTATACTATTCAGTGGACACGACAATTATTATTGTTAGGGATTTAAGGTATCATCATATTTTTTTTCTCGAAGTACATCATTCATATAAATAAAACAAAAAATATAATATAATTTTTGTTTTTAATGGATGTTACAGTGAAAATTCTAACATAGAAAATTTACTGTAATCAGTAAGTTGTTAACGTAGTTTAGATTCATTAACTTAACAGTTAGATTGTATCGACCTGTAAAACTAATGGTAAGAATATCATCTGTATTCTAATTATATTATGAATGTTTGTAAAAATTGCGTGTTTTAAAAATACTCATAATTCGCTTAAAAATCTGAATTATCGTAAAATACCATTATGCGAACACAGATAATGTTGTTACCGTAATAAGCAAATATTCAGTCTAATTATTAAACTAATGAAATTAAACGTGATCTGCTGAGCATAAATTAGCCACATTACGCACGTCTTATAAGTTCTAAGACAAAACGACAAATAAGGGTTCTTTTTAAACAAGAATATTTTTTGTTTTCGAAATTAATAAAAAATGTCATGTTGTATTCAAAGTTGAGAGACCGATTTTAAAATAATGAGCATTATATATTGTAGAATGAATGATCTAAAAATGATAACATAAAACGTACAACGAATATAAATCAGAACTTGCATTCTAAATAATATATTTTTATAGCTTAACGATTATAACATAATTACACAATCATTAAATAATGACTTATAAAATCATAACAAAAATGTTAAGCCTAAAAAAAAATTTTGATGTTTATCACCTATAGCATTTATTATCTATAGACTTTAAGACATAAATAGGTTCCCCTAACTCATTATGTCGTTGCATGCAATATAAAAGTTTAAGCAATTTTAAAATGATTAAATTAAATAATCTACGATTAAACTAAACAATAAGCTCATGTTATATTTCACAATAGTTTCGTTTTTTGTAAAGCCCAATGGCCTAGGTTGCCGAAAATCATAATTAATAATAAAAATAAATATGTTAAATATTATACTTATTTTTTTTCCTGCAAAAAAATAATAGAATCTGTTAATTGTATCGAAATATGTAATACTTACTACTTAGTGTATACTTATCTTTATACAATACCTACATTTATTTTTAAAAAATATGACTAATTTGATAAGAAGTAGCAGGTACCTATTATACCTTTTTACTTTCTGGTTGAAATAATAAATAAATAATAATTGAGCGTTCCGAAATCATCTGTTTGGTAAAACGGTTTGTAATTGGTATTTTTCGATCGTTACTGCGTGTATCATTCGTCATACAGTTATTTATACGTCGTTGAGGTGATAAATCGTTGAAAAATGAATTATAATCCTGTAAAACGTAAGGAATTTAAGCCGCTAAAACGGTCGGGATACAGCAATGGCGAGCTTCATCAAAGCACTATAATAAACGGATTTGACCAAGAACGTTCAAAAAAGACTCGGCGCAAAACACGCCACAGGACGAGAACCACTGAAGCAGTAACTTCGTCAAACATGTAAGTACATTTCGTTCACATCGCCATAGTCCTACATGCGAGTGTTCTTTTATTGCGATACGAATATGAAAATATTGAACCATGATGGTTTTTTTTTTTTAAAGATATTTATCTGTATTCTTAAACAATCACTATTTATCACGCTGAAAATGGCATAAAATTGAACGAAGAGTATGGTTTAATTGTGTGCCTTTTTGGGTATTTGCTCGACAAATATCATGTGCTTTGTCAATAGGTAATACTCAAAAACTTTGCTCAGGGTTTCGTAAAATCTAGCACCAGCCTTGCGGCTTTTATCTTGTCTTAATTCAGACCGTTTATCGTGCAAACCTAACGAATGAGGGCGTTATTTTGTATCACATTTCTATGCACACAGGCATTTCATTGCCTCCCCATAGCACTTTCCCCATATAACTTTTGACAAAACCAAATTCTTGTGCATCGTTTCAATAGACATCAATGTCTATCGTTTTTTCTAGTCACTTATCACAAACGATGATTATTAAGTTGTGTTTTGAAGTTGATTCAGTGAGTCTCCATAGTGCGAAATCTATGGAATTTGGCATTACACACACGTTCCACAAACGCTTGGTTTTGTCAAAAGTATACACTTTGAAATTATGTGCGTGTGTGTGTAGGTAGATTGGGTGAGGGGGGGGGGAGGTCATTAAACTCCTGGACCTCGTATTTATCAATCATTAACCGTGACTCAAACGAGAATTTGAATTGTTTTCATTCTTATAACAGTGACCAGAGTAGTAGCGACTCCGACTCCGGCTGTGACTGCGACACCGAAGAAGCGTACGATTACATCAGTTTGTTTCAAGTGTGGATGAACTTTTTGTTTCCAAGAGCGTTTCGCTCGCAACCCGTGCACCGGTGGATCAAGTCGGCACATTCGGTGTCGAACTTGCAGAAAGAGCGAAGCGCCGGGAAAATATTATCGCCGGTGGGCCGGTGCTCGTTATTCCCACAAGGAGTGTTCGTGCAATCCACCACAGAGAAAGACGTGACGAAAATATGTTTTCCTGGGGCCCAAGAAACGTTCATGGCTCCAAGCCGTCCAAGTCGAAATCATAAATCACCGACATAATGTTGTACTATGTGTATGTGTCTTTCTGTACAATTGAATATTATTTATGCACAGTGACAGAATTAAATTATATATTATCATATGATACCATCATATCAATATTCAAATTGTACTATGGTAAGTTATCATTAATTATATTACAGTATTATAAAGTTTAATACTGAGCTCGTAGAAATATGCAATATATATAATATGTTACGGGCAAAGTATATACAATTTGAGCATTTTATACAATGCCCTTCGTTTATTGGGCAATATACGAGTAGATAACGGATAAGATGATTTATTGAATAATGACATGTATTTATATTATTAAAAAATAAAATAAGTTTTTTAAATTTTATTATCACTTATTGTCGCATGTACTGCTCCCGTGACATTTTGATGTACATAATATAATATAACTTATAAATCAGTAAATATAGTTATAATATATTATGTCACGTACACGCATATAATATGTGGACAAGCGGACATCACCATTGTAAAAATAACATAAGAACAAACAAACTAGTGATATATATAATAATTTTTAGATGATAATTTGACTTTATTTTAACTATGTTTTACGATTTACCTACCATATTTCATCAAATCATTTCATCCGTTATCTATATTGCCCAATTTACGAAGGGCATTGTATAAAATGTCCGGAAAATGTATAAAACGCCTGGGCATTCTATAAAATGCCCAAATTGTATACTTTGCCCGTAACATATATATATGTCTAAATAACGTCTCTGACGTTTATTATTTTCAGCCGTTCAAATCAGAAAAATAAATAAACTATTAATTATACTGTACTTTGTACGTGTTTCCCTCTTTACAGACGAATATTATAATATTATACACAGCATTTATATAACTAATACGTTCTATCATATTATCATAGGCAGCACTTATTGGTAGAAACTTATGTGGGTGCAAACGTTTATGGTAATAACATTAACAAATCCATAGGGAAGTTGCCCCCCAGTACCCCCTAATATATAACTATTGCTACAACAATTAATGTAGCTAGAAAAAAATTTCTTTATTAATAACTATTAATTGGGTCTCTGTATTTCAAATATGTTTATGAATATGTAAAGATATTATTAAAAAACAACTTTTTATTTTGAAATAAACAATATGATCTATTTTGAACAATATCGCTATTCTAATTGACGAATTAGCTTCCTACATTATTTAATTATTATTATTTAAACATTTAATCACGGACTTAGATTTTAGTCCATACAATTAATTGAGTAATCAGATATAAAATATTGAAATGATCCATGGGTATTTTAGATTCTGAGCGGCGGAGAATGTATTTATTTTACCATGATCTGTGTTTTTTATTGTCTGTCATCACGTTTTGGGGAAGTAAAAATGCTTCGATTTTCGAAATTAGTACCATATGTTAGATCAGAAAGTAAACCTAGTTAGTACATATTTGGGGGGTTAAAAGTAAAAAATTCTCAATACTTTTCTAAATAATCGAGAAAAACAAACTAAAAATTAAGGAAAAAACGGGAAATTTTACGCACAATCAGTTTTCGACAAAATAGATTTTGGTTTTTGGTGTAACTTTAAAACAAATGACCATAGATACATGAAAATTTCACCGAATGTTTATATAAGTATATTCTATCCACCATGCAATTTTCAAAAATGTTCGACTTAAGTTGAACTATTCATAGGTATTTGCAATTTTCGATCATCATTAGTTTTTTTAAAATTAATATCGATAAAAATTTATTTGTAAGGCAGAAAAGCTTGAAAATTTAATACAAGGCTCTCAACATATTGTTACAATAGCAGTTGAAAAATAAAAGAAATTCATAGTCACGATTTTTTTTTCTAAGTATGTAAAGTTCAAATTTTTACTAAATACGTAAAAATTACGACAATGTTCAAATTATCTTAGATATAAATTCATAAAAGTTTTTCTATTTAGTTCTAAGATTTGAAAATTTAATACAAGGCTCCTAACATATTTTTACAATAGCAGTTGAAAAATAAAAGAAATATAATATAGTCACAATTTTAGATTCTGATCGAAGTGATGAATGTATTGATTTTACAATTGATGTGTGTTTTTTTTTGTTTTTTTTTTTTGTGTCTGTGTACAGCATAACTAGTCGAAATAATGCTTCGATTTCAAACTTTGGAGGTTGTTTCCGATGTAAAATTGAAGATCCTTGGTGCATTGTAGAGGTCAAAAGTAAACATTTTCCATCAGTTTTCAAAAAAATCGATATTTTTATATGGTTGTAATTCAAAAACTAATCACTGTAAATACTTGAAATTTTCACCAAATATTAATGTTAGTGATATCTATATACAGTTTAATTTTCAAAAATGTTCGACTTTTTTTGAGTTATTTATAAACCACTGAAATTTTCAATTTTTTTGAGAATTTTTTTTTGAAGTGTCGGTAAAAAAATGTTGGATGGCCAAAAAAACTTGAAAATTTAATACACGGTTCCTTATGAGTTGTTCTTATTGTAGCTAAAAAAAATTAAATATCGTAAGTCACAATTTTTTTTAATAAGCGTTTACAGTTCAACATTTTACGAAATCTGTCGAAAACGTGAAAAATTTGATAGTAATCTTGAAGTTGAAAAATCATAAAATTTTTTGTGTTTATAACTAAGGATTAAAAATGCAACACTAAGTTTTCTATTAGTTTTCCTTCAAATAGCTATAGAAAAAACTCAAAGCATCATTATAGGAAAAATTTTAAGTGCGTTTGAATTATAAATTTTTACGAAATAGCGTAACGATAACGATTTACCCTCAAACGATTTTAAACATTTGTTATTATTCAAAAAGTATAAGTCGTAGGTACTTGAAAATTTTATCAGTTATTTAGATTGTCATTTTCTTTACATGATTTAATTTTCAAAATATTTTGACTTTGTTTGAGATATTTATAGACGACTGAAATTTTCAATTTGTCTGAAAATATTTTTTTGAAGTGTCGATAAAAATTTTTTGGCCCAATAAAAATACTTTAAAATTCAATACTAAGTTCCTCATAAGTTATTCTTATAGTGATTAAAAAATTATAAGAATACATAGGCACAATTTTTTTTTATTAGCATTTGAATTTCAAATATTGGCGAAAATTCGTCAAAACCATGAATATTTGCAAGTAATTTTGAAGTTTAAAAATCATAAAATTTTTTTTGTTTTTAACTAAGGATTAAAAATATAACACTAAATTTTCCATAAGTTTTCCTTCAAATAGCTATAGAGAAAACTCGAAGCGTCGTTATAGGAAAAATTTTAAGTGCGTTTGAATTTTAAATTTTTTCGAAATAGCGTAACGATAACGATATATATATCCTCAAACGATTTCAAACATTTGTTATTATTCAAAAAGTATAAGTCGTAGATACTTGAAAAATTTATCAGTTATTTATATTGGCATTTTCTTTACACGATTAGCTACCTTTTTTTTTTACATGCTACATGCATTCAAATTTTAATTTTGACAACATACGTAAAAATCACGAAAATTCGTAAATTATTTTACTCTAGAAATTCATAAAAAATTTTTCTTTTATACCTAAAATTTGAAAATTTAATACAAGACTCCAAAAATATTATTACAATAGCAGTTGAAAAATCAAGAAATGTATAGTCACATTTTTTTTTTATAAGCATTTAAAGTTCAAATTTTGTCTAAATACGTAAAAATTACGAAAATTCGCAAATTATTATAAGCTAGAAATTCATAAAAAATGTACTTTTTAAATCTAAGCTTTGAAAATTTAATACAATATTCCTTACAAATTTGTCAATCTTTATCACAAAAAAAAATGTCCACCGGAAATTCAAATTAAATTTTTATTTAGCATTTGAATTTCAAATATTGACAAAAATTCGTCAAAACCATGAATATTTACAAATTATTTTGTAGTCTAAAATTCATAATATTGTTTGTATTTATATCTAAGGTTATAAAATTTAACACCAAGTTTTTCATAAGTTTTGCTTCAAATAACTATAGAGAAAATTTGAAGCGTCATTATAGGAAAAATGTTTTGAGCGTTTGAGTTTTAAATTTTTATGAAAACGCGTAATGATAACGATTTATCCTCAAACCAGGTATTCGTATATCTATGATAATATAAGGTATAATGAATTATGATAACTACACTAACTGATTAACCATGCCATATGCAAAATGCGTCTTAATTGAAAAATAAAATATTTATTTCAAAATAGAATATATGATGACAATATTTAAATATAATATATCCTAGACTGACAAATCATCTCCGTTCAGAATCGTTTTTCGTATACAATGATACCTATCATTGCATTCAAAGTTAATCCCATCCAATACAGTAACCTACAGTACAGCAAAGCGACATCCACGACTTACCCGCTTTTTTGTTTATAAGCATTTAAAGTTCAAATGTTGACTACATACGTAAAAATTACGGCAAAGTTCAAATTATTTTATGCTAGGAATTCGTAAAAAATTTTCCTTTTATAACTAAGATTTGTAAATTTAATGTAAAGCTCCTAACATATTTTTACAATAGGAGTTGAAAAATGAAATGAATATATAGTCACAATTTTTGTTTACAAGCATGTAAATTTCAAATTTTGACTAAATACCTAAAAATCACGAAAATTCATAATTTATTTTATGCTAGAAATTCGTTAAACATTTTCTTTTTAAATCTAAGATTTGAAAATTTTTAATAATCTATCATATATCCTAGACAGATAAACCGTCTTCGCTTAGAATCGTTTTTCGTTACAATGATATAAATATCATTGGATTCAAATTTAATTCCATCCATTACAGTAACCCACTTGTAACCTACTGAACAGCAGAGCGACATCCACTTTCCCGCTTTTTTATTATCAAAATTTCATTATATCAGTATAATTGTTAACAACAAAATAATTAAAATATTTTTACTGTTGTGATTGTCTGTGTGTGGGTGCAAAAGAAAAATGTTCGTGGGTGCAACTGCACCCTCATTCCCCCCCTAGATGCCGCCTATGCATATTATTATTATAGTAATAGTTAATATATATACTATATACACTATACACGCGTTGAAATAAAATATGTAATATTTAAGTCTCTGACCTGTTTATTATTTTTCAGCTCTCAGTCTTACTGTCGTTACTATATTATAATATAGTTTAATAAATTATAATAATATACAAACTAGAACAACGAAAATTTCTAATATTATCACTATTTATAATAATGTAGTTGTTATACGATATATCTAGTATACACTATGGTATATTACATACAAATTATTATATCAACCTCGAAAACGGATATTTTGTATGGATATATTATATTATCGTCATGTAAGAATAAAATAAAATATATTATAATTTCTTGTTTACACAAAACGAGAAAAGTTTGCTACGGGGAGAACCTACGTTAATTGAAAGTACCACATTAATTTGAATAACCAATGGCCTTATTGTCCGTAGACATATTTTATCATGTAGGTAGGTACTTACTTATAAAAGCGAATCAACGTAATTAACCCGTTGGAAATGAAAACATAATCATTTTTCTATTGTTTTCTAGCAGTTAGTATTCAGCGTTGGTTTTTAACATACTTAACTTATTAAAAACAAACTATATTTTAATTTGCAGTAGAGTTGCAGTATAGTATTTGAATACTTTTTGGTATTTCTAATGAGCAGCGTGACACTGGCATGCTTGAAATTCATCTTAAAAACTACAGTACCTAGTAAATGTTATAAAATCTGTTCACATTTTGAACCACAATATTTTAAAATGTATTCAACTCTCAATACCTAACTGATAAGATCCAAAATCACTTTGTGAGTTTTAAAAATACGTCATTTTCTTTATGAATTTATTCCGGAATACTAAATACTTTTTTTTTGTCCTACCTTTGTTTGCCAATTTTCAATGTTTTCGTTTTTATATTGGTATTTTTAATTTATTTTCTAAAATAATATTTTTTAATGGTTCTGAAAAGACATACAAAAAGATTTCATCAAATAAACAAATTAGAGACAAAAACTTATCTAATCGGCCCCAAATCTCGAATTCTCAAACTTATTACAATTTGACGTATATAAGTATAGATATTGATTATTTAATTTAAATATTCTAAAATTTTTATTAACTTTTAAATATTTAAATATAAAACGTACAGAACTAAAAAAATTAATATTTTTATTTATTAATTCAAATACTTTTGTAATGAAGCATTCAAATACAATACTGATACGAGGCATTCAAACACTTCGTATTCTGAATACATTTTGTAAAGTACCTACTCAATCTTGGTGATTTATCTCTGTATTATTGTTTGTATGAATAAAATAAAAATAAAATCGTACACAAAATAGTAAGAATTCGTTAACATAATGAAATAATGCATGAATAAAATCATAATCAATTCTGTTTGATATAAATGAGAAATGTTTTAGAAAAATAATATACATCATGCATATAATGTTTAACACATATTTTAGTTCAAACCGTCGAATGTCTGTATAGTGTGTTTTCGTTAGTATTTTTTTGACCAAAGAAAATATAATTAATATGTCTGTTTTTGTAATCTCAACTCTCAAGACAGCCATTATTTATATGAAACTCGAATAGTCAGATAAGTTGCGTATAATTACTATGAGAATTGAACGAGAACAAACGTTTGTACACAATGATTTTATATTGTAGCTCAAAAGGAAATATTTTAATCGTATATTATTATTTTTTTTTTTTATTAATGATACCCTCGGCAACATGGGCCATTGTATATTATTAATCAAATTTATAAATCAAAAGTGTGTTTGTTTAATTTAATTAATAATTAGATTTTTATTTGTGTAGGTACATTAATAATTTGTCCTTCAATCTAATAACTTAAATAATCATTCAATATTATTCAAATATATTATCTATCTAATAAGTTACAATCCTGCACAAATTAATGATTTGGCGGAAAAGTCAATCCATGGAATAGGGAAAGATGGAAAGATTATCATATAGCTATGCATCAGTAACGGATGACTTCGCTCTTTGATACTTGTATATTATACGAGTACTGTTATCATCAAGGCAACAATAAAATATTCCAAAGAGAAAAACTTCATCGAGCTATAGATCTACATTTTCCGGATTTTTGTTATTTTATAACTTTAGGCACAATATATATAAGTATCTATTGTGTTATTTAGACTGTGAGTTGGTAGTAAAAAGTATAAATTGTAATTTTCAATATAACTTTACAGGTATAATTTAAAAATTATAATAGCTAATAATATAATAAATGAATTATTTTTGTCAAAAAAATATATTATTTATTTTATAATTTAATCCAAGATGATGGATTTATACTATCAGTGTGTTGTCTTTGGAATTTATTGTGTAGGTATGTGTTGTATAATAATATTGTACATTGTCAATAAGAAAATATATAAGTAATATTAAATTATTGTTGATCGTTCAATGTTTATGTTCATGATTAACAGTAATGCATAATATTAGTTATTAAATTTTGGTTAGGTACAATACTTAATAAATAACGGTACTATACGATTTTAGTTATAACTATATAAATAGGATGGATATTAATGCACTTAAAAATTTTAATATAATATTATGCTCTATGAAATATATTTTATAAAAATATGCTCTTTAAAACAAATACCTAATTACATACACTTATAGAATATAAATATATATTTAATAATTGAGCATAGGTATAGTATATAATATTCTAACGTATAAAAATATGAAACAAAGTATCAAATTATAAGCATTACTTGTTGTTAAAAATATAACATAATACATTAAATAATGTATGTAAATAAAACATTTCTTCACGCTAAAATATCAATTCTTCAAAACACTTAGTGTTAAATTTAGGAATTCATACACAGATCTAACCTAGAAGTTGCTGAATGTAATAATAATTCACTTCTTAAAAAATTACAGTTTTTTTATATTTACTCATGCAGATACAGCATACTGAATACAGTATTCGCCTACACTCGAAAATCATTTAGCCGACACAGGTATATATGATTATATTCAACTAATAATAAACTTAATATAATATATAAACTATAATATACATTGAGATCAATCAATGAAAAAAAAAACTTACACTATGCATCTAAAAATTATAAATCTGTGTATACTATTTATTTTTAATCAAATACATAAATATTGAGGTTTGATAATAATAACTGTTGAGTGCGTTTAATGTGTATAACAGCTGTGCTATAACAATATTGTATTAAAAAAATCTTGAAATATTTTCATAGAATACGTTATAAATATAATATGTAGTGGTTACAGAGCATGATAAACAAAAGATCAATATTGTAGTAGGTACTATAGATATAATTATATATACCAAAATATTCGATAAAAACTAAAAATCTCGACGTTCAACGATAATAATTTTATTCGTTTGTATATAAATTCATACCAGCAACTTGGTGATAACAAATATTTTTCCTATTATGGTATAACAACGTCGACATATAGACATTTATTAGATATAACAAAAATATGAGAATATCGTCGTATCTTACATAATATATTAATTGCGATGATTCGTTGCTTCGATTATTAGAAATATTTGAATAAAAACACCGCAGTGGGAAAATTCGGTTGGCTTATTGGGTGGGTATAAATTGAAAAAGAACATCATAACGGTTAATATTAATAATAATGATCGGATTCGAAAGGAATAGTGTCTTTAAAATGAGCGGATATAACGGAGTCTGTAGGCATAAAAAATACTGTTTCGATGATTTTCTTACCTAGTTTAACCATATTTTGTGAAGTGTTTTTTTATCTGTCTTGCATGTACAACATATTATATAACACATATTGGCATTCTATAACTTTGTACTTTTAGTTACAACGTTACAGTGATTTCATAAGAAAAATAATTTTTAAAAAAAGTATCTGTTTTTACGTCAATAAAATGATATACATTTAAAATTAAAACAAAATGTTTAACCACGGCTCTAATAGTGATACAATATTATACTATATAGGTACAGTCCTAACTCCTATAGGAGTTATAAGTGGCGAATTATATTATGTGAAAATTT
Source organism: Diuraphis noxia (assembly GCF_037042655.1). Taxonomy (NCBI): domain Eukaryota; kingdom Metazoa; phylum Arthropoda; class Insecta; order Hemiptera; family Aphididae; genus Diuraphis; species Diuraphis noxia. The sequence continues at coordinate 50,887,153 of NW_028301711.1, forward strand.
GAAGGAAATTTAAATATAGAATAATGTACGGAATAATATTATATTCCATAATATTATATACCTGGTTTTATATTTTATATTTTTGATTTTTGATAAGTATGTTGTATTTACCAAAAAAATCCGAACTATAGGTACGTTTCATATGATGGAAATAAACTTGGGTCGCAATAATTATTTTTTTATTCCAAAATTTCTCCGGACTTGAATAGGATGGCCCTTTTCCTACAAAACTAAACATTAGTAGGTTACATCCAAAAACCACACTGCACTTATAAGTTATAATTTCTACAACAAAAAAGTTGATAGACAAAAACCACAACTCTAACGGTTCATAGTAAAACAAAACTCCAAAATGGCGAACACTTAGTTTGGGTTAAGAGCTTGTATAAAAATAAATAAATAAACTGTATACTATTTTTAATCTATTTACATGCAGCTGATAAAAAGCCAAAACTTTTAAGTAGTTTACCAAAAACGTTGGTAGAACTAGGTACTTAATATTATTTCAGATTGTGATAAATATTTTTAGCATATAAAACTAAAAAATACGACTTATAACGTTTACAAAGAAGATGCAATTGTTAATTTGACATATGCACAAAATACTGAATTCATAATCTGATTTAATTAATTTGATGAGTGTTCTCGCCAAGCTGATAGCGCATCGCGATATTCAACTGTGTGACGGCGAGCGTTTCCTAATCTTTCTCCTCACCCATCCACCACTCCGTCCGATAATTTATTGTTTCTTATAATATTATTGATATTTGTATTTATTCTCTTTTTGTTTAGTATTCTGTGTGTTTAATCGTTGGTCGGCCTTTTGCTTAATATTATTATCATTGTGTTTTTTCGTTTGTCTGTTTTGCGGCAACGCCTTTATTATCTTTAATTATTATTATTCTTTTTATATTGGCGTCACCGTGTCAACGTGCCATCTATTCTGCCGTTGTGTTTTTGTTATCCACTATTAATGCGACTCAAATTGTGATTTTTTGGTCCGCTAGTGAAACAACTAAATTCTTATATTGTGTATTTTAAATTCATACACAACTTTGTGTGTACACGGTTGCAATATTATAATTATCTGACAACAAGTCGGTCACCAATATTAATTGTCTATGCTCCGTGTGCAACCAAAATCAATAAAGTCGACTTTAAAAAAATAAGTCGTCTTTTTCATTTAAATTATCTTCGACCTCAACGTGGGTCCAGCGCATAAGTCTGCCAGCAACATTGCGTTGTGTGAGAGGTCGCCCAGGTCGTCCAGTTCAGCGTTCTCTCTCCACCTCTGTCTGCTGTTTTCACCGACACCGGACATCAGTAGATGTTAAGTAGTGTTAAGCATTTTTGTCCCTATTTAATGTGAGCTCTGCGGGCATTGCACTAGATCGATTCGATCGCAGAGACCCTCCCCCATACTTAACACTTGCATTTTCCTGATTCCCATGTTATTTTTAACTGCCATCCTCATCGTAGTCGTCGTTGTGTGCATCTGGTTGCCTATTCAAATTAGTAGCGGGATATAGTTGGTTAGGTGGGCGCTCACGAATTGCCTCCCGTGATTTTTTTTTAAAAAGGTTACGCGAATAATTGCCTCCCGAAAAAAAGTAGTGACCCTCTTGTACTAGAATCGCCTACGATAGTTATAATTAATCAATTTAGGTATAATCTTACATATTAAATAAACTGAGAAAATAATACATAAAATAAATATTTTAGTAGACTGCCAGGTGTAATTATAATAAATAATAATACGTATAATGAATAAGTTTACTATTTTCGAACTGGATTTTATTAAGTACACTTATTAGTTTTTAAATAAGCAGAACATATTTCGTTTTTGTAGACGTCCATCGCTTAACGTCATTGGCTAAATTTTTTTAGAATCCAAACTTAATACCATCACAAATTAAAATTGTTTTGCCTTTTTCACTAATAACACTAATGACGTTCATTTTTATAACACTGCGTGTAATTGTTATTTACGAAACTGTCTGTGTGGAATGGTGATGACGGACTAATCGTTAACTGATAATCAGTGATCAAAAAGATTGTTGCATTTGGCAAATTAATCTGCCTGAGAAATACTGTATGTCTTAAAATAATATTTTTGAACATTATGGAAATTGATATCGTCCATAGTAAAAACTATCCATAATCCAAGTATACTATGGGAGGCAATTAGAGTAGACTGTTAAGGTATACTCTAATTGCCTCCCAAAACATTCCGGAGACAATTAGAGTAAAAAAAGGTTAACTACCTGAATTTGGGAGGCAATTCGAGGGGGGTTGGTAAGTTCCCACACGAAACATAGCAGGTAAGCGAGTACATACCTATGTAAATTCCCACACGGAAAAAGTTAAGTTATTAAGACTTAGGAATGACAACTTAAAATTTGTTTTGTTTTTGTATTAGATAAAAAAAATCCAATTCAATTTTTTTTGGTATAAAATAATAATAATAGGTAATAGAAAAAATCTAATTTTATTAATTTTATTTTTAAGTTATAAAAGTTATGTAAGTTATTTGTCAGCCCTAAGTCTGAATAAAGTGGAAGGAAGTTCGTGTTTGGCAAGGCTGAACATTAACGAATTAAAAGTTAAAATTATAATTTATATAAACATTGTTATGTCTGAAATTTTTATTTTGAAAATAAGAAAATTTTAACTTTAAATTAAGTTAAGTTACTTTTCTTTGCCCAGCCTTGGTTTTTGGTATAATTTTTTTTCGTGTTGGAACTTACGTACAAGTGTATTTTTTTTCGTGTGGGAACTTACGTACGGATATCCAGGGGTAATTTTTACCTGCTATATCTCGTGTGGGAACTTACATTCGCCCAATTCGAGTGTCGCTGGTTAAGTTGCCTACCTACATCAAATCAAGGCGTACTCTGCTTTAGTAGTACATTACCTCCTATATTAAACTTGGTCTTGAAGGATGTTTGAGTGGTGCTTCGGGTAGATTCCCTTTTGCTGGTGCTTACAATGGGTATAGTCGGTATAGATACTTAGTTGACGCCAGTTTTAATTCAAATAAATGTAAAAATAATAAATAACATATTTTACATTTAAAAATATTAATTTTTTTAAGTAGATAGTTATATGTACTATTTAGTGTGCGAGTATTGGTAACAAAAACCTTAAAAAAGTGTTCTATTTTAAATTTTAACCTAGGTACAAAGTGTCCTGTCTGTATACTATCCTGTACAGTATATTTTTATTTAAAATGTGCCGTTTTTGAATTCAACGCTATGACTATTGTAGTGACCCAATTATTGTTATAATATTGTATTATATACGTTTTTAAGACAAAGGTAATAATCATTTAGGTGTGGCACACTCTAAACAAATAGTACCTAATGGATTTTTAATGCCTTTGAATTATATGAAATACCAGGAAATATAACAATAACATTTAAACATTTAAAACTATTAAAGTAGTTTTACATTGTATTATTAATGATAAACGTTAAAAAATAAATTTCTATCTTGGCGTGTTTGGAAGTGAATAGATTATACACTTAGATATCACCTAGGTATTATATTATTATATATTTATTATTATTATTATTATTATTATTACTACAGCATCAACAGCAAGTTTATGATTAAGGTTTAAATTAAAATTATAATGTATATAGGGTGATATTTACAGTAGTCTAAGCCTTAGACATTAGACTCTAATGTATTATATTATTATATCTATATACCAGATACCTAGGTATATAAATTAATACTGTTTAAACGTCACTAATCACATAAATGTGCATTTGCTCTTAACAGAATATGTGAGAAGTTGGTACGTATTTCGTATATTAAATTAATATAATATAATACTAATATTATGGTCAAACTCAATAACAAGAATTGTTGATTCAAATGTACCGATCAAAATAATGACATCCTACATTAGAAAACATATTTAATGTAAAATTAATGTTTTATACTATTAATGTTCACTATGGAATTCAGCCAACACTTGAAATAAAATAGTTACGATTGGCGTGACAAAAGGAAAGAAAAAAATCGTATGAAATTTAATGCCATTTTATAATGGTGACAAAAATCAATGGTACCTAATGATCACACCGTGTTTATATCGACTGTTATAATAATTAGACACATACCATATAATATCATATATTATAATATTATACAGACATTGTGGAACGCTTGAAAATATTTTCTTCCATATTAATAAATTAGGTACCTACCATCACTTTAACAACTTGATATTTCAATCCTCTAAGCAAATCTAAATTCTACTAGATAAATTTATATATTTCAACTGTTTACAGTGCTGTGGAAATTTTACAAGGTATTGGAAGATATTATTATTAAATTATTAAATCTGTAGTAAATACTGCGCTTTATAGGTAGCAGGTCACCAGCAAATATGGATAATAATCCAGTTATGCTACATTGAATACTGCATCTATTGTGAATACACTTGAAGTACTAAATACATTTTGAATACTTTTTAAGAAAATATTTCGATAACTATTTATTATCTATTGAAAATACTTAATAAAAGTACAATAGTTTTTATTCCTATAAAAAAAAAAAACTTCTTTATATATTATTACGATAACTATTGTTTTCCTATAACGTTTGTTTTTTAACCAATTAAACGATACTCGTATTACTTTAATAGTTGCATATAATATTAGGTACTTATAACTTTATAAACATAGATGCGCAATCACAGTGTCATGTCATGAATTTTATCATGCAGTGAAAATTATTTATTAAGGAAGCTAGTCATAATATTTTGTTTTTTTTTTCACAAACGGTGATATGCGTTAAATACAAAAATATCACAATATTTTCCGTATAACATTATTATACGTAAAATATCATGTACATATTTCTTGATGCGCGCAATACATAGTATTTTATTCTGTGCATTTATTGGGATTTCTTAAAAACATATCTCGCATTCATTACGACTACTAAAATTAAACAAAGAGCTATTGTTTGATATCGTTTTTTAGCCCGAAAAAGTTACCAAACGTAGTCGAAGGTACAATACATCATTGCAAAATGATCTCCGAATACTTGGTATTATTATTTATTATTATTATCAAGTTGGCTCGTCTAGTAGACGACGACATGTAAGCTGCAACGGTTATTCCCGAAAAAAAACATTTGTAAAAGATGACGTTCGTTTATTTTAATAATAATATTAATATTATGTCTTGAAAAAAATCGTATACTTATGTATAATTACATTGATTACGATATTATACAATGTAGTAGTATGTATATAAAATATAAATATATAATATAATAAATGCACGCCAGCTGGAGACACTAAAAAAATTACACCGAGTTGTTAGGTGGTCAAATAAAGTCTTTATTTAAAAAATATAACTGCTATTTTTAATTTTCTAATTTTCTCTAGATTCTGTTGTTAACACGTTAAACGGCGAAAGACATGTGGTGGACGGTAACATACAATTATATAATATACGTTTAGAACATTGTTTGTTCTGTTATTCAGTGTAAAGTCTGCAGCTCTAGTTTAAAATATAAAGCAGATATTCAAGTGCAATTTTTGAATGTAATATATCACTAATTAAACACCCAATGACTATGGTAAAAAAAACTATTTTTTTTTTTTTTTTGAAAATATCCATTCCGTAAAGTTATTTGTTTATATTACTTACAAAAAAATGTATAATCAGCTAAATTTCTATGAATGGAAGCTTATTTAAATAAAAAATATAGCATAATATTGCAGTCAAATTGTATGGTTATGAGTTTTGTAATCTCAACAACAAATAACATACAACATACAATTTATTGAAATTATTATAATATGTAATAACTTTATTTGTTTTATAATATTGTTCAATATATCTATCATTAACTACACAAGTCAATTGTATTGGCCCATGATTTTTGTAACGAAATTATAAAGCTAGATATAATTAAAATGATGAGATGAATAGAAAAACAGATGATAGCATAATATATGAGATATTCCCAGTGACATGAAATTTTTATTGATATGAAAAACGAATAGCAATATAATAATTATGATTTAGACGTATCTTAAAAACAATATTTTATACAATAAATATTTAAATGTGAATTATAGGTAGTTATTACCATCCGTAAGTACTATAATATCAAAGCACATGCAAAATTAAAAATCTATATTATTAGTGATAATTTCAATAATATTTATCATGATTAGGATTATTTTATCATTTTCTAAACTTAAATGATTTAAAATGATTGATTATAGCGATACGCGTGTTGTTACCAATCGGATGATTTAACTCTATGACTGTTATAAGACGTATTAAGATAAAACTAAATAGAATGAATAATGAAAAATAATTATTAAAAAATATTTTTCGGTGATTAAATGAATCTTATGTCCTGCCTTCGCCATTCTGTAGCACCTAATAATAATAATAATAAATTAGGTATTGTGGTCTGTAGCTGTATTGTGTACTGTGATAGGAAATAGGACATAGAAATTTGGATGCTTATAAAATCAAACAAACAAACATTCGTTAGGCTTATTATGAGCTCCTTATAAACAAAAGATGTTCAATTAAAGGATTTATCCATAGATGTGTATAAATTATGTTATAGATTAGTGGTAACCAAATTCAAATAACTTGCTTATCAAAAATTAATACGTCATAGGTTTGTGGGTAAAATGAATGAATTTATTTCTAATAATTTCAATATTTTTTTATAATTTCACTGTATATAGTGCTAGATATTATAAAGATTTGCTGATTGCTTTATGGTTTGATAATTATTTATTTTCATCAACATTTTTAAAGAAATAAAAAAAATGTTCAATGATCAAGATTTCTGTGTCATATTTATATATTATAATAATATGACGTACCTACCTAATATAATAAATAACTAGTCCATCATGAATTCATTTTAAAAATGACGTTTAGATATGATATTTAAAAAAGTAGGTATTGCATAACTATCTAGTCTTATATAAATATTTAATTATTTTCAAAATATATATGAAAATCACTTGTAAGTTTTTCAATTTACTAAATAATAAAATTAATTACACTACTGATACGAATTTACTGATTGATTTAATTTATAAAAATTCAAAGAGTTATCAGTAATAGCACATATTATTATATTCTGTAGTGCTTCTGAAAAATACTTAATGTAGTACCTATACCTATATTCTTCAACTTCAATGTTTTCCCTATCATTTTCAATATTATCACGCCGTGCTTGTGTGTTTAACGATAACTTAACATACACATTAAATTATTTTATTTTAGTTAATTGGTGTGTACAAAACTATGGCGAACAAATTGGTTACATTTAAAAAATATTGTAACATGCACTTACTTCGACAGATAGTTTATTATTTTTATTGATATAATATTTTTTTACAAATGTTTTATCACAAAATTTACATTGGCTTATTATAATATGTTCTACACTTAGGTCCTTAACGTTTATCAACTAAATGCTTAGACAAATACAGTGGTAACCGAAATATATTTTTTGTTCACGATGTATAATATTAGTTAGGTACTTTGCACATACATGTACCTCAATGGCATATCGTTGCTTGCGTCGAAATGTGTTCTATGAAAATAATTCAAATGAATGTATAAAAAAAAGCAGGGTAAGTCGTGGATGTCACTCTGCTGTATAGTAGGTTACTGTGTAATGGATGGGATTAAATTTGAATGCAATGATAGGTATCATTGTATACGAAAAACGATTCTGAACGGAGATGATTTGTCAGTCTGGGATATATTATATTTAAATATTGTCATATATTCTATTTTGAAACAAATATTTTATTTTTCAATTAAGACGCATTTTGCATATGGCATGGTTAATCAGTTAGTGTAGTTATCATAATTCATTATACCTTATATTATCATAGATATACGAATACCTGGTTTGAGGATAAATCGTTATCATTACGCGTTTTCATAAAAATTTAAAACTCAAACGCTCAAAACATTTTTCCTATAATGACGCTTCAAATTTTCTCTATAGTTATTTGAAGCAAAACTTATGAAAAACTTGGTGTTAAATTTTATAACCTTAGATATAAATACAAACAATATTATGAATTTTAGACTACAAAATAATTTGTAAATATTCATGGTTTTGACGAATTTTTGTCAATATTTGAAATTCAAATGCTAAATAAAAATTTAATTTGAATTTCCGGTGGACATTTTTTTTTGTGATAAAGATTGACAAATTTGTAAGGAATATTGTATTAAATTTTCAAAGCTTAGATTTAAAAAGTACATTTTTTATGAATTTCTAGCTTATAATAATTTGCGAATTTTCGTAATTTTTACGTATTTAGACAAAATTTGAACTTTAAATGCTTATAAAAAAAAAATGTGACTATACATTTCTTGATTTTTCAACTGCTATTGTAATAATATTTTTGGAGTCTTGTATTAAATTTTCAAATTTTAGGTATAAAAGAAAAATTTTTTATGAATTTCTAGAGTAAAATAATTTACGAATTTTCGTGATTTTTACGTATGTTGTCAAAATTAAAATTTGAATGCATGTAGCATGTAAAAAAAAAAGGTAGCTAATCGTGTAAAGAAAATGCCAATATAAATAACTGATAAATTCAGTGTTTCCTAAATTGGTGAACACACGGTATAATATTATGATATAATATAATATAATATTATATTATTATTACGTTTTTGATCTAAATCAGTTCTTTCTCTTTTATAACAGTATCTTAAATTTATTATTGAAAATAAGGTAAACTCAAAAATTCAATCAGTGCAGTTACTTCCTATAAATTTTTTTTAAAACTTGTACTGCAAATTTGCATTTTTGAAATTCACACCAACTATTTACAATTGCAGTGGACTTCTACAAAGTTATGCATAGGCATAGGTACACTATAGGATTCATATTGTCATTAATTACGCAAATTGTTCTTAAATTAGTGACCTACCTTTCAATAAAATTAAGTTGGATTTACATTACGGAATATTTATTTCAGTATATAATAGTTTTCGGACCCTCAAATTCTTTTAAATTATAATAACGGTCGTTAAATGCGAATTCTAACATAGATGAGCTGTACAGGTTATACATATTTTTATAATAATCAAGACCTCCTTACACACTACTTATGCCGGCATTAACAATAGATTATTATACCTAATTTGAATAATTTGTGTTCGACTAAATAATTATCATGTGTGGTTAAAACATAAATTTTGGGTTTTTGGTTTGATATGATATATGTAATATGTATGTATATACTACCTATATGTCATAATGTGGTAAGTACGATGGATACTCTATATAATATAACTTTATAATTTAATAATATTCTCTGCGTCCAATATAACGGTATATGTTTCTTTTTTAATTTAAATTCTTTAAATTATGCATGTGTTGCTCGAGACCTCGAGTGCTGTAATGAAGAAAGTAGTTTAAAAAACTACAGGTCTGTCCGTGGGTCTCATGGTTAAATCCATTATTTAAACTCGAGTTTGTTCGTGGTGAAACAATTAACTAGCATTGTTAAAATGCATAGCAGTTACAGGTTAGATGTCAATGATACAAGAATCGAAACAATTATTTGGCATAGGTAAAGAAACACAAAATATATTAGGAGGCCGTTGCACCAACCAGCAACTATAGCGTATTTGATGTCTGTATCTGCAGCTAGCAACAGTCGAACACGCGTGTGACACTCTAAAATAATAAAATTAGGTAGAGACACATAAAATATATATAGACACATATACAGTGGTGCACTTAGCCCAAATATATATATATATTTTTTTTTTTTTTGGGAGGGGCTAAGCCCCTTCATACATTTTCCAAGAAAGTAACCCGATTGACTTTTACTCCTGCATTAGGGACTTTGACCCAATTCATCGCCTATTTCATTATGAACAAGTTCATAAACAACAAAATAATTATATTTAGAAAATGTCTCTTGTTTCATGAATTTAATTATGCCTACACGCGATGATAGATGGGTATAACGTTGGAATTTGCGTTTATGACATGCGTGTCACGTGCAGCATTTAACAGAGTTTTACTATGCTAAATGCCTATTTATTCATTATATTCATTTTGGATTGATTTTATATTAGTTTGATTTGAAAATTAATAATTTATATCCTTTTCTATATTTAAATAATTTTTTTTTGTAGATAAAGTCACTATACTGGCATAATATTAAAGTTCACTTTTTAAAATTCAATATTTCATTTTCACTCTTAGGACTGGCAATAAAATTATGCCAGTTCATAATATGATTGTCAATTATACATATTATTATTTATTAGAAAATACATTTGATTTATGGACAACAGCAGTAGTATACTAGAAGTCTAGAACCGCGGGACAACGTTTATTCAAATGCACATGTAATTTAAAATTGGAAATCAAAAAATGTTTGTGTAAAAAAAAAAATAATATTTTATGCAGTTCAAAATGTCATGCGTCTACTGTATTCTACAATAAAATGCATATAAATGTATGAATAATATACTTATAAGTTATAGTATAATATTTTGATTAATGACACAATTTAGCTGAATTAACATATAGAAATCCTAGAAATTGCATAGATTATACCTATATAATAGACATAATTAAAATAAAAACACATTGCCAAATAATAGGCACAAAAGATTCTGTATAGATTGATTAGGATTTCTATTGAATATAAATGTTTATGTTCAACACTTTTTAATATTGGTCTATATATTAAATTAATAATTAAATATTGGCTTTACATGTTTAATGTTTATATTATTTACTATTAAAAATTAATAACCAAGCAACAAGTTAAAATTTGTAAGATGTATTTTTTTGTAACTACGAACAATAATCCTTCCCAACGTCGCCGTCGTAGCGAATTTTTTTTATTCAATTTTTCGATTTTTTTTTTTTGTATAATATGTGTTATATATATATATATAATGTATGTTATTAATTTTATATCTTTTTCCATAGTTTTTGTATATTTTTCATTTTATGGCTGTACAGTGTACACATTAATATAGCAATATTAAATATCAATTTGTATGTTTTTTTTTCTTGTCCCTGAATTACTTAAATGCGTACGTTTCAAAAATACCCAGTCCGCAATGTCATAGTCATACCCTACCCATATTACTGTTGAGTGTCAACTTAGGACTTTATTCGGGGGAATGAGAATGAAATAAATTTTAAACTAAATAAACTATTAAGCACGTCATCTTGTTATGCGAACACGTCTGTTAAACATTATATTGTAGACATTTTAGACATTGTGCTGATAACACAAAATCCAACATTCGGCATTATAAATTATTTTAATTATATTTATACCTCACGCTTAGAAAATTTGTATTCATAATATACTTCATATTATGTTAATATGTCGGTAATGAACGATAAGACTATCAATAATGAACTGAATGGACAGCTATCGATAAAAAGTAAAAACCATAACTATATTGCCATTGATAAAATACTATGATAATTTAAATTTAAAATATCTATCATAAATTAAATATTTATGGCCATATATGGTATGGATTGGTGTGTATACATTATAATAATGACTAATGAGTGCTAATAATATGACCACGGAAAATATAATATTATAATTTATAATAACACATTGTAATATACTTGATATACCTATTATCATGGTATATTATAGTGTTATATATTATCATAAAACACTATAGGTAATATACACTATTACTCGATAACTGGTTATTTGCACGTGCTGATATATAATATTTCAAACAGCTAAGCGTATTTTTAATATATTATGATTGCCAACACCGTGTACACATCATAATAATATAATATTATAACTACTACTGTTTTGTACCCACGTGTATCGTGTGCACGTTGCTTGGGGAAAAACGTGTAAGACGACTACAATATATTATTATAAAGCCATAGCGCACGGTTGCAGTATTAAAATATCGAAGTACCTAGTCGAATAGATGTTTTTATATTTTTCTACATCTATATCCTTTTGAATTTTAGATTTTTAATCATAAGTTCTTATGTTTGTAAGCTCTATACCTATATCCCCGTTGTATCCGTCTATCCGTTGATTACCTGCAATACATATTATATAGTTATGACTGTTGTAAGATATTTATTATTATTGTCCGTAGTTACGATTGCTTGTATATATTGAGTAATTATTTTAAAATATATTCAAGTTATATTAAAAGTAAATTCATATTAGACAGTGCTAGAAGTCAGTGTTTTCCAAAATATAAAGATTACCAAATAATATTTATACTAAATACATGGAATTATAGATTATTGCGTTGTTTTATATAATATTATATATAATGTCAGGATAAGGAATAAGGATTTACTAGTATTTCATTATATTAATATTACATCTTTATATTACATAGCTTCGCTCGTATTGTGCGTGTGCCTTGGCATCATAAAGAAATGAATACATTTCCGTATTCTGTAAACATTATAACATATTTTATTTTTAATGATTTATGCTAATGTATTGACGTTAATGATTGAGTTTTATTTTTTTACATAGATAATATCTGTGTAACATACTAGGTTGTTTTTTTTTTTTTTTTTGGGGGGGGGGGGTGGATTTAGCTTTTTCTCTATAACTGATTTAGCGTACCCACGATGTTCACACTAAACGAAATTCAACAATAAAAACATATCTATATGATTACTTAATTTTCCTTGCAGAACAAATATTTTGAGTACCTATGGCATATTAGCGCATGCTACTATTTAACTATAGTTTTTTGAAATACAAACTTCATATAAGTAAAAGAGGACCGTTTGAAAGTTTTAATTTTAAACATAATCAACTAAATAAATAATAATAAACATATTGAATCAACTAAATACAATTATAAAAATATATCTTAATCATGTTGTTAAATCCTAGAATATTTTATGAGAATGTAAATCAAGTTAATCTTTGTGACGTGTTGTTTAAATATTAGATGTGTTGTCTGAGTGAAAAACTGAAAAATAAACGTCTATTTAGATTTTGTTATAACATATTATGTACTTATAGGCTACATTTTTTAAATTATTATAGCTTTACTATTGTAAATTTTATAACATTATATTCGACAATCACCAACAACCATCCAGTCAAGTTCGATTTTATTATTTTAATTATTTAATTCTAATCAAAATTAAATTTCAATTTAAGTATTCATTTCTGTCTTGTGTACTCAAGTATTTTTTTTTGTTTAAAAACGCATTAGACAATAATATAACGTAGGTAGTACCTAACATTAATAGCTGCAGCAGTTTTCCAACTAGGATTGTACAATTATTAGTAATAGCTATAGTGCTCAGTAATTGACAGTAATTAAAGACTATAATATGTTGAGCTATTGGGCGTTTTTATTATTTTCTTAATCGTTTTGCTTTCGTGCAATTAGAAAAAATAAATAATATTCGTATAATACGAATACATGCGGTCTACACGACCGTGATGAGATGGCATGACCAAGACGTGTCGTATATATAAAATATTACTTCGTATCATCGAATCACACTGTAGAAAAAAAAAACAGTAAATTCTAATAACTTTTTTAGCTATCACGTTCAGTCCCGAATACCTACGAAAACGATAATATCATATTATTAAATGTGGGATAGTATAATATATTATTATGAATACCACAACGTCTATACAGTATACATACCTACAGATTGGTCCCATCACAGCCGTAATCCAATTATTTTTTTCCCCGCTTAAATCGATGGTGTCGATAATATATTATCATTATATTATATATATACACTATGTACCTATAGGGCTATAGAAAATATAATTTAATATATTATACCATACATTATATACCTGTTGGTCATAATCACAACATTCACAACCATATAGTACAGGTACGGAACCTGCAGCTATATATATATATATATATATATACCTAGAGTTATTATTACATATATATTATATACGAGTTAGGAGTTCTGATATACAAAGAAAAAACCACTGCACCCTGTAAACACGCTTCTAAGGCAAAACCTTTTCGAAATTGCATTTTGGACGTTTATTTATTACATACTAATATAATAAAAAAAAAATTTTCAAAAAAAAAAAAAAGCGTAACGTATAATCTCTACACTACTGCAGCTGATACACGACCATTACTAGCTCTTCTTGGATGGTCGAAAACCGCTCGTGTTACAACGTAAATAAATTATTATTATGTATTTCGTCTACCCTCCTAATACACCCTTCCCCCAACAACACTTGGATAAATTATTAATAACATAATTATACATATCGTTATTATAATAATATATCAATAATCCACCTTCCAAAATTCAATTAAATGGTGGATCTGTTTGGAGTTTATAGTTGATGAGGGATGCCGAAATTTTGGATTGCGAAATTTTTGATACCTACACACAGTGCGATTGGACAATTTTTCCTGTTATCAGTATCTACGATACATTTAGATATCGACAAATAATTTTTAACATAATAGGTAATCATAGTTTGTCGTCATAAATTAAAATTAACAGCAAAACATTATATTACAGGTGAGGCAGTTTTTTAAGAATGCTCGCCTCGTTTTTATGAATAAATGATGCTAATAATATATTCAAATTCTGATTTTTGATTTTTTGACAATAGATAAAAAAAATATATGTAATTTCTAATATTTAGATTTTCATGACATTGAGGAGTATAGGTATAGATAATATTCTGTGACAATACTAACTTAGATTTTTCATACAGGATACCTTCGCATCAGGTTTAAATGCTAAGTATGAGTCGGATGCTTTTTTTCTGAAAAATGTTGACATATTTTAATTGGAAGTTGAGAGAAAATATTCGGAGTTTTTCTACTTCAAATGTATACTTTTAGACTTTAGTGAATTATAATAATCATTCTTAGTAATATAATGTAGAATAACTCGAAAACTTTAAATTCGAATTTCGATTATAAATCGTATACCTATTATCAGATAAATATATCTATCTATGAGCGGAATTTGAATAAATGCATGACACTTAAACGTGAAAATATTGTGAGCCTTTTTAAAAATTACCTTGTATATATTAAGCGGGCCATACACGATCAATATTATTGCTCAATATTTAAATCAATAAATATTTCAAATATTTCAATAAATGTTTCAATTTCTTTTTCACTCACACGATCAATATTATTGTTCAATATTTACATCAATAAATGTTTCAATTGAATATATTGGTCAGTTTCGGTCAAAATGTCTAGCGAAGAGAACGCGATAGGTAATTGCTATTGCTCTTGCCTTGTCACTATACAAACGGAATATTGTCAACAGTATTGATAAGTGCCACAAATAGCACAATACTATTGACAATCTATCAATAAATATGAAAATAATTTTGATTGTTTCAATATATTAAACACGTCTTCAATATGATCCATACACTCTCAATATTATTGTCAATATCAAATATTGAGCAATAATATTGATCGTGTATGGGCCGCTTTAGGTATAGTTATAATGCACATATAATACAAAATATAACATAATATATGTATTGTATATATTATCATAAACGAATTCTTCATGTTACAGCATCTCACTGCATCATGTATGTACCTATATTTATAGCTCTTATAAAAAAAATATTTTTAGTAAAAAAACTTAACGTAATCTTGCACACTTGCTGCGGTGCTCAGATAATACTCTTATTGGCTGGCCTATAACCGGGTACAACATAAATTTTAATTATTATTTCGTTTATCTTCCGCCGCAAGCAAAGTCCCCCCGATCGGATGAAAATAATAACAAACTATACTTTATTATTATTATTATTATTATTGTATCGTACGCAGCGCATCGTCTTCATAATATATTATTATCTACGACGCGACAGCGGCTACACAGCACGCACAACCGAATTCTGTACTAATAATGGCGGCGGATACGTTGTCGTTAATATTATTATTTTTTCGTTTCGTTTTGTTATTATTTTTTCCCGTACGGTTCGTGTTCCCCTCGAGTCGGGATACCATTATATATATATATATATAATACGGCCATAGATCGTAGTCAATCCGTCGGTCGGGGGCGCGGCGCAACCGTCATAATCGTTGTGCCTACGATACGACGCCGAAGGATAATAATAATAATAATAATAAAATATAATGCGGGCGGCACCGATGCGTGTGTGCATTCGTTATCCTGCAGCCGCTGTCATAAATCTCTAGAAATCGGCGGTCCTACACAAAAACATCAAGCTATATAGAAACGAAGACGAAATTAACGGAATATTATACGGAGAAAGAGATGGCGCGAGAGAGCTGATGGGGTGAGAGAGAGGAAAAAAGTAAATATAAATCTTCGGCCCGGACGTGAAAAGCCATCATAATATCGTCCTCGTCATGAGGTTGTGCTCGTGGAGATTCTATTACAACACGCTTTATTATAATATATAATATATGATGGTCGGCACATGTGGCGCGGGACAGAGGGTGAATGTCGGCTGCGTCACACGTGCAACAGTCGCAGTGTAGGCACGCGGTGCGTGTACGGCTGAGATACGAGTATTTTAGTCGGCGTGTGACTGCTGCTGTTGCTGTTAAAACATAATAATATATTATTTTTATCGTCGTGGTCGTGTTTCTCTATATGCGCGTTCACTCTCCATCTGGAAACCGCGGCGGGCCAATGGGAGAGAAAGGACCCCGCCGCCCATCCCGTGTGGGAATATTCTTAGGCCGGCGTCGACGAGTCGGGGTCACACGCCATCGCGACCATTTGTCAAAAATATAAAATCCGACGGACCGCGCCTAAGAGCACATCACACGCACATTACGGCCTGCTGCAGCAGAGCGTCATTATTATTATTATTTTATGTTTTAAAAACACGTTTTATAAATTATATATATATATATATGTGTGTGTGTGTGTGTGTGTGTGTGTGTGTGTGTGTGTGTGTGTGTGTGTGTGTGTGTGTGTATTATACACGCCATGTGTACCGTAGCAGCAACAGCAGCTGCAGTATCACCAACTGGGGGAGTGCACGACGGGGTGGTGGGTGACGTTGCAATGCGCCTAGATGACGCCTGTTAAAAATATTTTACACGCTGCAGCCCGTCGTATAATATATTATTATTATGTGAGCGCACCGAAACGATGATGACGATAAAAATAACGATATTTTATAAAACATAATATATAACTACGAGGCAGTTGCTGGTTCCACGACCCCCCTCGCCCTCCCCCCGGAGGACGCACCTCCGAGCGAGCTACGACGCCACCAACCAACCACCCTCTCGCGCCGACGACTGAATATTATATATTAATGTATTCTCTGCACATATTGTAGTCGTGGCGATATATATAGGCAGGATGTATGTTATTATGAAACATTGTATACAGGTATTACACCTGCCGGCGGTATTATATTATTATCTCGACCGCTTTTCCTTGATTTTTTTTTTCTTTCCATTTCGTCGTACCGTGATTTTAGTATTACAGTCAACTCGCGATATAACGAATTTCAAGGGACTGAGAAAAAAGTTCGGTATATCGATAGTTCGTTACACCGAAATTCGTTAAATCAAAAGCATAAATCAACAAAATTCGTTTAAACGAGATTTAAAATAAAATAAATTTAGGTTTTATTAGATTTGTAAAATTACATACATACATATTACCTAGATATTATTACATATTATTTATTAATTAATTAAAATTTATTTTTAGTTTATTATATAGACATATTTATTTATTTTTTTAAATCGGTTATGCGTTCAATATTGTTCTCCAAATTTAAAATTTTACGAAACAGATTGTCGTCGATGTCATGTCTCTCTAAATAATTTAAGACGGCGCGGAGACCTGATTTTGCTCATTTTATCGCATGATAATCGCTGAAATAAACTCCGTTATAGCTTAATTTATATTAATTGACATGTATCTTATAAGCAACGACATGCACATTATCGTATCGCATAATAATAGCCGGATACAAACTCGTATAATTTGTAACATCAATCTCCAAAATTATAAAGATTCATTACAATTCGAGAACTATTGCCTAAAAAAACTTCGCTATATAGAGGGGACAAAAATACATTTAATTTTCCGTTATATCACGAGATTTTCAAGGGAACGACAGTTTTATTCGTTATACCGAGATTTTCGTTATATCGAACTTCGTTATACCGCGAGTTGACTGTAGTTATATTTGGTACTATTATGATTATACCTATATAATATAGTATATAGTACGCATTGTTGTATGCACCGCCGGGTATCTTCGACGATGCGCTAACGGACGCTCTTGATTGGTCGACGACGACGCCGACGGGTCGACGCCAATGCTATGTAGTTGCTTAAAAAATATATAGGTACTATTAATATTATAAATAAATAATATTAAATTACGTCTTGCAGCGTAATAATATCATTGCAGTATAGGTACTTAATATAATGTGCACCGAACGCCACCGACGACGTTTTTATAGGCACACGACAAAACGCATTACATCATTCGCTACAGGTATCAAGAAAATGTCAAATTATCTACGTACACATTATATTACAAAATTTAAAAAAAAAATCCTTATATAGTTGTCATGGCACAATGTAAAATACAATTGATTTTGATTAAACTATCATCATCTATTTGTGACTTGTGTCGTTAAAATGTACGTGATTTTACGTTATTGCGGTATTGATGCAAGTCGTAGGTACCTATATAAATAAAACAATGCATATCATCTATTGTATATTCGCATATATATCTGACTGTATGTATATTGTACATTTTGTTCGTCAAACCGTTGAGCAATGGATAACCACTATTGAGTCTAAAAAAATATACAAAAAAAATAATAATATGATTTAGGATTATATGGGTTATTATAAAATGCACCAACTAAACGTTTAAAAAATCCATGTGAATTTCTAAAACAATGCAACATAAAAGTTTTAGTTTTTATTCCTTCGATTTATGAAACGATTCGTGTACTCGAAAAGTTTTGGGATATAAAAAAAAATGAATTTTCTATTGTGGTAATAATAATATGTTATAGATAATAGATATAAAAACTGTACTCATAATAAACGCGAATAACTACATTTTAATATATATATGTAATTATTGGAAATTGATATGATAAATGTATTAATTTTTACACAAATATTTACATTTTTACAATTTATAATAATTTTAAATCATAAATATAACATTTTATAATTTTTTTTTTTAATCATACATCTACCTCGACAACATAGGCCTTTGGGCTTAATATTTTATATTGTGGAATAATATTGTACTAATATTTTTTATTAATCTTAAAACATATATTGAATAATAATAATAATAATAATAATTGTTTGACCTTAATTTCTAATTTAGTTGACGTAACTATATTATCGTCATATATTGTGTACCTATTTATGTTTCTAAAAAACGATTCGTTTTCAATGAATGAAGTGACATTTAAAGTGAAACACTGATAACGCCTAAAAGTATTTGCATGCAACAAAAATAATATTCAACCATTCAAGGAAATTTAGTTATCGAATAATTACGACGTATCACAGGAATAAGGCAAGTGGGTAAAAAATATTCGTTGTTTGGAATATTAAATTAGTAATGAATTTTGGCAATGAAAAAAAGTATAAACCTTAGCGAAAAAATCGTAGCGATATAAAACTGTAAAAATATAATTGTTTTTAACAAATGTAGTTTTTTTAATGATGGTACCTATACCTAATATTCCTAATGACTTCAAAATATTATTATTGTTCGTAAATTAAAACATTATTTCAAAAACGGAATATGACTGTACGAGTACCTATTCGAAACCGTATGAGTGCGTTTAACAATTATTATAGAATCATCCTGTACAATATTCAATAATATATTACATATAGGCGGTAGACCTGCAGAGATCAAATAATTTTCATTACAATGTCTACACGGGTAAAAAATGATGACCGGCTCACTATTTTACCGTAGCGGCTCGTCGTTAAATTAGACAAATTAAGTGTGTACAATTATTGTACATTATAATAATTTATTGTTTATAAGTTGGCGCGATGAAACGATTAAACGTATACAAATTAAGAACTCGTGTATTATTACAATTTAACAGCTTATTAAAACAATGTGATCACGCTGAGTATAATAATATTGTTGACGAATATCACGTGTAGATACCTCGATACACGTGAATTTATATTTTTAATAACCCTAGTGGAATATTTGTACACATCAATGGCCATTTTTTATGTACATATACTTATCAATCATAATATATAGTATCATAGTATTCGATGATGATAATAATATAATATAATAATGTCGAGTAAAAATAAAACATTTAGTGTATTAGTTTATTGGTTCGTCGATACTTATTTCAGATGACGCGCGAGTTAATTACTTTAATTATACCGAATTACAGATTTTTTTATGTCGCGTGATGTGCGGATGGACGACAGAATCGATGAGTATAACGTTCGAACATAATATTATTATCATTACTATAGGTATGTTTCGATCATATTTTATGTTCATCAATCTCGCGCTACTCGAGAGAGTAATATATTATAATAAATTATTATTTTTAGACATATCTCGCACGTGTTATGAACAGAACGATAACAATTTTAATATAATTCGTACACGTTTTCGTGTAATACGGATGAGCTGTTGTTTGTTCTTCTAAAATTCACTTTTAATAATGATGTAAAAATAACTGAGGAAAATGATATTATGTAACGTTGAAACACCATGTATTCGAGTTCTATTTTATTAAAATTATTGGCTTTATCCGTATATAAAGCGATGGTTTTGTTTTTGGCCCTTGATAAGTATGTGCGAAGACCAAATCAAAATAACATAAGTTAAAATGTATAATGCGTATGTAGAATGCAAACAAAGGCGGAAACATCCACTACAAAAGAATAAACAAACAAATTAAAACGTGACATTTCCTTTGACGCACACATTTATATAATAACGTTGGGGGGGGGGTCTAATGTTTCACTCTCCCATTGTAATAATATCTAGGTAATATTATTTTTTTAAATCATTTAACTAAAAAATAATTCCTATAGGCAGTTTTTGATTTGGGAAACATCATGAAAAAATAAAATAAGCAGTTAAAAGTTTTTATCAGACATTCAGACCTATATAACTAACCTACATATAATTGACCTGCACGAATGTTGTTTAAATAACGTTAGTGCGTTACAATGTACTTACCTATAATATTCTATATTTATAAGTACATGGAGGTCTACTGTAGATATTATTTTTAAAGTTAAATCTTTTTAATCTCGGCCTTATTGATTTCAATGTTATTTTTGTTAAAGTCGTTTTATTGGATATAATACCTTTCTCTTATTATTATCGAATCCCGAGTATCCTTCCACATTTTATATAACTACAGTAAATGTTGACATATTCAAACTATTATGTTATAAAATGTAATCAAAGACGGAAACGAACTTAACAACAACAAAAAACATACCTACAAGATTAAATGTGACATTTCCTTCACCACACGCATTTAGATAATATTTTAATAGGTAATAGAATTTCTCACTCTCTGCCATGATAATATATTTTCCCAGAGTAATTTTACTCGAAAAATAATACCGTTTAGGTAGATATAGATGATAATTAATAATATGAATCTTCAAAAATGTTTACGAGAAAATCATTGACAGCAGTAAAAAAACTCTGAAGCAAACATGTTTTGTCTTTCAATCCATAGACCACGACATTGCAACAGAATAATATTATCAAAAAACCAAATAATATTATATTACGCATGTATTTTTAATTAAATATTATATAATACACAAATACGAGTTGCAGTACGGAAGAGGTTGTTATTCTTTAATTTTTGGATATCTATGTATGTGATGTTGGTATAATGGTATATTAATATATTATACTGTCGTCCATTAAAATATTATAATTAAATTTATTATATTGTTATTATGATTGGTTTCTGGTAAAAATTAAAATGCCGTCTCCGCCATTGCCACAATGCTAACATTACACTGATATTATTTTACCGGTTTACATGTAGTGAGTGTTTTTATATAATACACCTAGAGATTATTAAAATAATAGTCAGATTGGGTGAGGGGGATTGTAACGGTTTCAACGACTATACCGTCTATACCCACAATAATAATTTAGACTGCTAGGGTGTTATGTTAGGTACCTATAATTATTATAATTTTAGTGAAATTTTCTTTCGGTTACATCCACAAAATTCGTGTACAGTTTTTTATTTCGACTCCAAATTGTCGACCAATTTTACACATTTGCGATTCATTGAGTAAATAGCAAAACACACTATTAAGTATACTTAAACTACAGACTAGACGAACAGCTAAAAACCACTTTGACTGTAAACTTACCAAAAAGTTTGGTAAAAGATTTTTGGTTGTATTATTTTTTTTTTAAATTATGAAATTTTGATATTCTATAATCACATAAAATGATTAATTACATAATATATTTATTAAAAGAATAATGAATTGTTAGGTATTGTTATTGTATTACATAGAAAAATATATTATATTGAATCGTAACGTAATTGTTGTATGATGAGTACCTATATACTACCTATATACTTATATATCTGACGATACTTTATTTTATAAACATTTTTTCTAATAACGAATGTAAAAATAATAAATATATTTTTAAATGTAAAATATTATGTATTATATATTTTAGTGTTTTTAGATCGCATTATTTTGCTTGATAGGTACAACTTTTTTTTTTTAAAGTGTGTGGTCGTAACCTACCAAATGTGATTTGAACCAACTAAAAGTTTTTTTTTATATTTAACTCAAGTTTGTGGTTTTTTGATTCAGTGCATCTATCTACATCATAGTGAGCTTTGCATTCCTAAAAATAGACAACATTTCGATGATGAAAATATATGTTATATAACTACAGAATTATTATAGACGTTATGACTTATTTAATTTGGAAAAAATTTCATGATTTTCTATATTATGAAGATATTATGTCATAATAGAAAATGTGAAAATCATTTTTCTAGATACCCAAAAGTTAAAAAATGTCTTGTTTAGAGATGCTAGTTGTGAATGGAATTTGTTTTTTCTAAAAAGAACTTAACTAAAAAACAAGAAAGAAACTCGTTAAATATTTAACACGTGTATATACTAAGGTGTTATCATATTATGAAATATTACTATTTATTCAGAACTATCGATTATTATATTAAGAAACGTTTCGTAGAATAATTACACCATCACCAAACGTCGGAAATGGTGTTAGAGGTCAAAAAAATAACGTATACTCAAACCTATATTTATTACAATTAGAACAAAGTTGGAAGTTAATGAAGTTGAACAAAAAAACAGTGAGAGGAAACAACGATATGGCCAATTCTTATAGTTAGGTTATATACTAATGAAATAAATTAACAACACCTCCTTATCGTAGTAATATTTAAGTCTATATAGCTGTGAAACGAGAAAATATATAATTATCTGAATGCACGTGCTGTGCCGTATATAATATAACCAATGATATTAAATCATTAAAATTTAGATAAAAAAAATGGAATATTGTAATGAAGGCCTGTAGATAAATTGTATATATAATATGATATAATTTTGAAAATGCTCAAAAAGAATGAATTGTAAAAAAAATGTATTAATTTTCAAATAATTAATTTTATCTAAAACAATATTGATGCTTAAAAAAATTATGAAATTAACTTCTTAGGTTAAGTAAACGTTTTCACTAATGTGAATTAGTTGAATTTTTATTTACTAAATTAGGTATTACTAATTTGGTTAGTCGAATCACTGGAATAAAAAAATGAATGAGTTCTTAAATTTAATATATAAAATATCAATAAAATATTTCGGAAAATATAAACTATTGTTAGGTGACAAAAGTCAGTCAACTTTGAATTGTTCTTAGCTGTAACTTATAAGAAAAAAAATGAATAAAGTTGAAATTTTTATTGGAATTATGATAAATGTCATAAGCATTAGGCGTAAAATTAGAACCACGTAGATACTAAATACGTATTTTCATTGTTCTTGGTTGTTTTTCAATAATTAGTTTTGATTAATTTGGTAAAAATAATTATGGACCTAAGCATATAATGTAATAAAAAACAGTTTTGAAACCCACTGCTCAAAAATTTGGAGTTAAAATAATAAAGGGAAAAAACGTAAGAAACGTGTTTAGTAGGTATAGCTTTACCTATCAATAATTGCTAAAGCTTTTTAACTAGATTTAATGAATCTAAAGCATAATATGCTAATGTATGCTTTTTTTGTAAGATACACTAGAGTATACCTGGAGGTGGAAATCCGTGTAACTATTTAATTTTATTCCATTTCTCAACACAATTTTTTACCGTATTATTATTATTATAAAATATTCATAATATTATAATGTAATGTAATTTAAATATATTTTAATTGTTGAATTTATTTTTTTTCGATAAAATGTGTGTATAATAGAGAAAAGCATATAAAAAACATCAAAATACGACTTGAGGTTATTGTAATTTTAACAATAATGTCATTGTGACAAACTGACAACACGATAACTGTTACGCGGTTGAATATTAATAATATTAATAAACAACTAAACATCAAATAATAACTAAGTAGGTTTATTGTTTATACATATCATAACTGCATAAGCGTTTAATATTATATTATTAAGTACATATGACTGTACCTGAAATTAATATTAGTCAATTTAACAATAATCCAATATTTAACCAACAATGAGTTAGCTGTATTTAACTACATAATATATATTATATATGTATATGATCATGTTTTTTATGTATCAATTTATAAAAATATATGTCACAAATTGATGATCTACTAAATATTGCTGTTAGCCATGAATCGATAAAATTATATTTTTTATTAGGTATACAAATTTTATATTCCCAATTTTGATTACGTCTAAAACGGATCGCGGGTATTCCACCGCGCGACTTTTCACCGACAACGTTTCACTTCATTCACAATTCATCGCGGGTACAATTTGTCTTTACTATAGTAATAGTAAAATTCATTGCATGGATATAAAATATTAAAATCGTATTATAAACTGTTTATTATATTAAAAAATATAAATTAGTTATGAAAGTCATCACCACCACACACACTTTTTTTATAAACTAGTTTTTGCAGATACATTTAAATACAGTTAAAAAAAAATAAAATCACAATAAATTATTATTAATAAACATTTCACTGAAAACTATGGGCTGTGCCTTTAAAACGAGTATTACGAATAATATGTTTATGCGAACTCTCTGCAATATTAAAAATATTATTCTAAAATATTGCAGTATACTACCCAAAAGCATTCAGGATACTTTTTTTTTTTAAATGAACTAATTGCGGGTGTTTAAATTACCGGAAATAGTCGAATTCGGGTAAACTTCAGTAATGTCTGCACAAAACGCGATGCTTATAATTTTATTTTTTATTTTTGGTAATTTTTTACGTCATATTTCGGCTCTTAGCATATAATATAGCTCGCTATATTTTGGAGCAAAGCACTGTGAGGAACAAAATAAATGAAAACTATAGGATTTTGTCATGATTATTATTTTTTATTGTTCAGACATTTGCAGCTTTTTTTGTATAGCCGTAAATTATTCTATGTAAGCAAAATACTTGATGGCAAAATGAAATACAAAGTTTAAATGTGTTTGTGTTTATGTATATTTAGAATTTTTTTTTTATTATTATTTATATACATGTACAACTGTTAGTAAAATCCTATTTGGTTAACATACAAAAATTTTTTTTAAATAAATAATGTATAGGTAGGTACGAGGTAGTATATGCGTACCAGATAGCTGGTATAGGTACGAACAATTTTAAAAGTATCATCATTGATTAACGATCAACCAATTTATTTATCGAATGTGACAACATTTTATATACTTAGAATAAAGATATATACATATTCTATACTGTATGAAAAAATAAAAATTAGGAGATACGTGTTCACATATCACGTTAGTTATTGTTTCTTAAAACCTTAATCCAGTACATGTGCCAGTTTTTCTTTTTAAATAATTTTTTTTACTTCATGGTGATAATTTAGAAATGCACGAAATAACACAAATGTATAGGTACCTAATACGTGTTCGTATTACGACATCTTTAACAGCAGAACTGTGTTGGTTGCCCAGCCAAAATTTTAAATAAATGATAGTTTATAATGTATTAGTAGCTAGTCCTAGATAAATTTTCAATTTCAATCGCAATCAATATTGTATTCATTTTATTTCATTAAATGTAACTGATTTCATGTATTTAAAATGGGAACTTGTTTTTTGTTTAGCGTATGTCAAAAAAATATTCAGCAGCAAATAATTTTACCTGTATAAATGACCTTATGATTTTAAAAATAGCTCGGAGCAAATGAAAAATATTTTAATGGAATATCCCGTAGTATCCAAATGTGTTATTACAACTTATGTCGGACATGGCTTATAGACAATAAGTCAATAAGTGGATTTTGCTAATAATTTCGTATTATGATTGTCTGCCCTTTGTTATTGTAATAGTATATATTGGTATAAGATATAATATATATACCGGTGTAGTCTGGTACACCTCCTTTCCAAAATTTCAAAATAATAAAATAATATTTTAGTGCTTTGTAAACGTATGGCCTACATATTATAACCATGTATTAGAAATACATATCGTATCGTAGTACAATTTAAATCACGACTTCATAAAAATGAAGTATCTTATTGTAAACTATACAATACACACCTATATATACCTACTTACACAATAGAGTGTTATTACCTAAATATTACTAGGTATCTATTCAGATTACAATACTTTTAAAATAATTATATTTAAAATTGATCTATAGGTATACAGTATAGATATTGACATAGGTACATTTAAGGTATTAAAATAAAAGTACCTATAGGGAGTTATCCGAATATCGTTTCTATGAAACGGACAAACGAGAAGCTGCATGGGGTATCAAATATCATGTCGGAAGCTCTCCATCCAAATACCACAAAGTTCTACCATAAAGTAAAATGATGACCTTTTTAATTAAAACCAATCTTATGAATAGTTTATAATCTGTTCTTGTATAAATAATAAGTATAAGTACTGTATCCTTAAAAATTGTTAACCTTAAACTCCTATAGTATGCCAATGGCGGACGATGCCGAGGCTTATTTATTTAAATAATTTAAAAAAATTATAGTAATCATGAAAGTTGTATCCCCCATAATAATTTTGTGTAGTTTTGAGTAGGTATATTATTTTACTCGTTTACACGCGTCGCAGTGAAAACGAAAAAACACATTAATGCTAATTAGGTAATTAAATTTTAAGTAGAATTTGATATTATATGTATGTTAAAAGAATAATAATATTAACCACTAGAAAATTCAATATGTACGCCGTCACAAAACAGTAATGGACGGCTTGTATGGTCCCCCTACCCTGCCCACTCAGCATTACCTACCTACACCACACATATAGTTTTGGCTGGTTGTTATTACCGGATGCACAACGTTCATAATGCATATTTTAAAGGAGGCCTAAAATATTTAATTTATTATTTTTTTCGTCGATCATTAATATTTCCATATACTTATCTATATGATTTGGGGTTAATAAGGTTAATATTATGTTATGATAATAATAATAGGCGTGTTGTTGTGTAGAAAAATCCAATTAAAAAAAAATTTAAAACCAAAAGCCGTTGGGTAATGTACTTTTTTATCGATAAATACGGTGTGGAGCCATATATTGTATTCGAGGAGCATACTATTATTTTTATTATAGAAATGGTAAAAATAATAAGCTTAACGCATACCTATGTATAGAGATTGATGATACGCGTAGCCTGTAGTTTAATATTATAAAAAGCGGTTCATTGGAATAATCCAATAAAATCAACAAAACTAATAGTCTACATTTTATACAATATTATTCTAATCAAAATGAAAGGTACCAAACGAGTTCTTCGAATTAATTATATGCTCAGAGACGTGGTCTTAATGCCTACCATAGAATATTATAATATAATAATAAATTTTACACGTCGTTGTTTTTCTCTCTGCATTTAATAATCTTCTGTACGCGCAGCTTAGAAATCAGATATCCTTAGGACGTCCAACTGAGATACTTTAGACCGACATAATAATAAAATATACCAATTTAAAGACCGTAGACTGTAGAGAGCCTACTATATATGTTTATTTCAAACTGATATTTAAATGCTTAGAATAAAATTACAATATAGCATGGCTTTACGACAGTAGAAAATCTAAATATATTACTCGAAAGCACTATAAATTATTCATACACAAAGCCACAAAGGTATAGTATTAATTTATTATTTATTTTATTTTGTTAGAATATTTGGACGGAATTCCAGGGTAAAAAAAAAATAACAAGAAAATAAACAACATACATGTAACTTTGTTTTCATAATGAAATAAGCAATTAAAAATTATTATATAGTTTTTCTAAGCTATGTAGGTACTATAATAGGCACACACGATAAACGACTAAACGAGTAGGTAGATAGAATATAATGCACCTATTATATAGATACCTATTTTTAAATATATTATGTGTAGAATGCACCTATATAATAATAGTGAAAAATAGTATTTTTGATTTTGACACTTTTCACAAGCCTTTAGAAAAGAAAACACCCAACATCTATGTTTGGAAATATTAAATCAACCTAATGCCTGAACATAAAAATAGGTAATATAGAAATTAAGATATATCCGTTTTTCTGAATTTTTGAATTAGTATGACGTAAAATGTATATACCTACTTTTCAAATTTGGTTTTTAATTTCGTTATTGTTTACAGTGGATGTAAAACGATCGTGTATAGTTCTATCCAATTTTTTCCAAACTATTTACACACGATATACGAGTAAACTTTAAAACATTTTTTATAATATTGATATTTACATGCGTAGTATATTATGTATCTTGAGGTACAGGTAATAAATTATAATATATTATATCAGTTTACAACATTATTAGCACGTGCGAATAACTCGTTATCGAGTAATGCATTAGGTGTTATGATCATAATATATAATACTAATTTGCATTATAATTAGCAATTTACCATAAATAATAATTTGCCATATGATAATAATATGGAAGTGCCATATAATTATAATTATTAATTGTTTGTTGTTTGTTATTATAATCTAATGTTTTCTATGATTGTTACTATAAAATAATATGATGTATATAATTGTATACGTACTAAAATCTGTACCTGTACCAGATGCTTTAATTTATGGTACTTTAAACTGCAACGATCACTGATCAAAGGCGTACATCTATTTTGTTTTTTACAAATTTATTTTGATAGTCTTATCGTTTATTACAAGTAGGTATTACATAACATAATATTGTGTATGAAGTACTATTTTATATTTATACAAAATTTAATATAATATGACTAATTAACTCAATAACGTGCAATAATATAAAAATAATCTTAGTGCCGAGTTCGTAGGATTTTTTGTATTATAAGCAACTGTCCAATTTATATTTTGAGATTGACTACATTACAACACAAATTATGGATAAAAAAAAATTTATTTTGCTCTAAAAAACGGTTGACATTGGATTCTTTAACGCTGTGAAAAACACGTCTTATGAAGAACCTTTTGAACATTGAACATTTCAAATTATAAACAACTGAAGTGCCTTCACACCTTGTTTACGAGATTTTCAAAAATCAGTCAGTCGTATCCAATTGTATAATAGTACCTATATTAGTTGCATTATAGCGTATACCTACGCACATTACACGACGCTAAATTATTTTATCATTATTATTATTGTGAAGACCGATTTTTTAAATGTTTTATTTTTCACGCCTTCTGAACTGGATCGTGTGAAAAATCGACAATGATGGAGATTTTTTTTCTATTTCGCATTGCGATCGCCGTTCATAGATTTTGTGGAATTATTTTTTTGTCGTTACGCCATACCATTATTATAATTATTATTATTACTATTCATATACTATTGTCTACTGTAGTCTACATAATGATGATATAGTATTAATATAGCTGTTTGTTATAAATAAACGCTTTCGTCGATACTCGTATAGTCGAATCGTAGTTCTATACGAGATGGAATAATTAAAAATTACGATAGCTCGCAGTCGATCCATCGAGTCATATTTCGGTTATTTCATATATTATTTTAATGTTTTATAAGCACATCAGTATTATATATTTTTTAGAAATTACCTACAATACTATAGTAAACTACCTATACTCGTATACGTTGTATATTATTGAAATCATAATCATTTTATTTTTCCTGTTTTTATTTTTCTAATTCTTTTCCAAATGTTTGTTATGCACACGTGATTGATGCTGTGCTCATAACGTCAAAATATAAATATTATTATTAATTTGTCTAGCAGCGTATTCCACGAAAACCAAGAACGTAATATCAATGAAGTCACAAGTGTGTCATATAATATAGGCCAGGATTTTCATACAAAAAATATTGTACAATTTTAGCATATTTCACACAATAACACAAAAATAATGAAAAAAAACTTGTCCGTCATGGATTTATGCAAAGAAAAACTTCTTTCTACGTAACCATATAATGTATATAATACTATATGGGTGCATATTCAAAATGAAAAATATTTCCTGCAGGTGACGATAACTCTACAATTTCTTCATTATCCATTTATCAGTTTAATGTTTAGTACATTTTTTTAATTTGAGAATGTACCCGGTTTTTTACAATACTATTGAAGTCGTTATAATAACACGATACTCTCTAACTTAGTATTCACTTGGTATATAATATATTAATATCATATTATTAATATGTAAACTTTATTATAGATTATATTATCAATTAGGTACAAATGAACACTTAAAGTTAGATTTTTATGAAAAAAAATATTATTGAATTTGAATATTTGACGCACAAAACAACTAAACATTTAAAATATGCAAAAAAATTGTAACCTCTCATAGATTTATACTCGGAAAAACTTATTTCTATATCGTAGCATATATTATAGGCACATATTTAAGACAATAAAATATGTCAATAACTTTTCAATGCACCGTTATTGTAGTTATTTATTTATCCTTCGTATAAGATTCCACATTTAAACAAAATATATTTTTAATTTAATATAATATGAAATGTAATTTACTATTTTATAAAAAAATATGCAATCATAGTATAGAAATATGCTGAGATTTAAATAATAATTTTTAATAAAATACGGAAAAGTCGGGAAAAAAATATTTACTCGTAGACTACTTCACGTCATTACGCAACGATGACATTTTTAATCAAAATTATCCAAGAGAATATTATAGAAAAATGTTCATTTAAATAAAAATCCTAGCGTTAATAATAATAAATTATATTATACGATGTAGTTCTTTTATCGTCATCTCGTTTTTTGGCTCCGCCCCTCCACATGGTTTGTCCATTTTTAAACCCTCGGAACGACCACCAACACCATCATGTTAAGTTATTATTATTATTGCTATCGAACGTCCAAAATACATTACGACACCGAGTCACTATTTTAAATGTTTAAATTATATGCTTGGAAATTATAAAAGGGAATCGTATTATTATTATTATTATTACCATGCCTCCACGGCGTAAACGTCAGTATAATATATTATGATGAGATGATATAATATTATGTTTATAAGCACGATAGATTACCACCCAATTCCAACGGTGGCGGCTTATAAATAGGTATAAAAAAACACAAAAGGTTTTTAGTTGAAAAAAAATATTTCCAGACAACTTTGGCCGGCCTACGCGTTAAATTCTCCCAATCGCGTGATGCATTTAAATGAATAATAATAATAATAATAATATAAAGAACAGATTAAAAAAAAAAAACAACAGCGCAACAACGCATTCCATACGAAATATAATATACCAATCTAACGTGTTTGAGTTTCCACTTAAAATTATTTTATGGCTAGTTTTTAATTTTTTTTGACTTTATAATACTTCCCATTTAAGTAAGCATGTTAGGCATAAGAAAACCATATTAAAATATAACCCAAAAGACAAAGCATCGTATATTGTACGAAAGTTTTCCTATGGCACATGTAAATTACAATAATGGTACTGATAAAATTATAAAAACAATATTCAAAAACAAAAATTCTGTCATAATATTAATACCTATAGTCGTCAGTCATCACTATTGTCATTATTTGATATAATATATAATTAAAATAATCTATACAAACATGAACGGAAGACAAGTGAGCCAATCTGCTTTTGTAAAACATTGTGGAACATAATAATTTTATTATATTCTTATTCTTAGATTAAATATCTATCTTCTGAAGGTTTCTCTATCTGATATGCTTGTAGTCTGCTGCAGTTTGTACAAAATAATACAAATATAATAGAATTTATCTGTTTGGAGAAAAATCTTATACCTACGAATGATTTGGCCGTCTAGAGACAGTAAATATTATGTTTATGTTCAAGTCTACCATTTATCGCAGTAAGCCATAATATCTAGCTATAATATTACTTACATGTTCTTATAATAATAACAATTATAATTTTTTTCATAAAAGTTACAATAATATATTGTTCATCGTTTGAGGTGAAACGTGCAAATGAGATCAATTTTGATTTCTGACAATAGTATATAAATACTTATACCTCATACCCTTATACTCATATGAGGATATGGCCGGGGCCAGGGTGATATGTATATACAACACTGTATTTTGAATACCTAACGTAGCCCGTAGGTTCAGCTATAGATGTCCAATTTTGCGGAGTTAACGTAATTTCTTACCATAACATAGCGTTAATTAGGTACTTTTGTGCATTCGAATAATTCTATACCAAAATATGTATATTTGAATGATATTACTATAAACCAATATAATATATAAATTATAGTTACCATTGCTTGTTTTTTTTTTTTTTTTTTTTTTGACAATGCATGTTGCTAACACGCTTTTATGGTGTGTTTAAACTTGAAATTATTTTCGAACAATTTTTACCATATTATATTAAAATAATATTACGATTGATGAATTGAGTACTCTAATGCTAATAAAAAGTTGGATTAAACTGACAACTATTAAACGCTTTAAAATGAATATACTTCATTGTTATTGTTTATTAAAAAATAAATGAAAATAATGATTACAATATATTTAAGAATAATATTAATTGAAAAGTTGACAATAATT
The DNA here is from genome assembly GCF_037042655.1 of Diuraphis noxia. Taxonomy (NCBI): domain Eukaryota; kingdom Metazoa; phylum Arthropoda; class Insecta; order Hemiptera; family Aphididae; genus Diuraphis; species Diuraphis noxia. Next base: position 50,920,430 of record NW_028301711.1, read on the forward strand.
TTAATGATAAATACATACATGTTTATGATATTGTATCGTGCAAATTTTTGTGGATTAGATAAAACCGTCTATTGACAGCTATTTGATTATGTAATAATACAATTATATAACCTTAAATTATATAAGCTATAAATAAGTTTGATTAAAAATGCTAATAAAATAAAAATAAAAATCGCAAAATTTAAAAAAAAAAATGAAAATATGGCAAAACTTAAATATAATAATAATTGGATAATTGTAATAAAATTAAAATTAAATATACGATATAAGTACTTTTGTACGGGTACTACTGCAGATTCAGAACTGCAGTAGAAAACTATTTGTTTTGAACTCGTTATGAATATAGGAAATTGTACATAGTATGGAATCAAAGTTCTTATAATAAAAATATATAATAGTTAAAAATAATATACTTACTTAACTATACTTATGAACAGGTAGACTATCGTGGAACTTACCTACAGTAATTTTACATTTATATTTTTAATTACAATCATTTAATAAAATAGTAATGTTAAAAAATGGCCATAGACAGTTTTGGTGAGTACTTAATGTTTTTCCACTAAAAATATTGCAGTATGTTTGAGCGAATTAATGTAAATATAGATGTATAGGTAAATTAATGTATATTAATTAAACTTATTGTGTAATAGTAATGTACACATTGTCATAACTGATATGTGAATAATAAAAAAAAATAAAAAAATTACACTTGGTAGGATAAATTACATATCTATCTATATAATTAACTATTATTATTCATAATTAACGTAAAAATGATATTGATGTATTTATTATTGTAGCAAAATGAATTGTAACATAATGTAATGTACAATTCTGTCAAAAATTAACAAAATAAAATCCCTAGGCAATAGGACTAAATACTTATATAAGTATTTGTACATATTTTTTAATTACTTTTTAAATTTTCTTTAAATTGTACAAAAATTTCAATATCTAGATATTTCAGTCAGTACCTGAAAAATGATTAGATTTATATCCTTTTATAGTTGAAATATATTAATTGTAGTATAAATTGTAATATAGATAGTGTTAAGTAAAATTCAATCGAAAATTAATATAATGAAACCATATGTGTATCGCTTACAGAAGTAAAACAATAATTTCACTCAGCTAAACAACCACCATCCATGTAAAAGTATATTATGTAAATAGAAAAAAAGAAACGGAAAAATATGAGTTAATAACACGCCATTATTACGCACACGACTGAGGCTAGGCACTTATAAAAACTATTATAAATTTGTATATTATTAAAATAATTTCTAATTAGTATCAAATTTGTATGGTAAAACAAAGAGCAGAAAATCCTTAGACTAACAGATAGTGTTTTATGTCGCGTGAATAGAGCCAATTTTATTACCCATCATATAGGTACAAGGTATCGATCAGTGTTTCAACCAGATAGATTTTTTCAAAGTGTTTGTTCGCCAGTAATGGTTCCCCCTCAGTTTTTTTCATGAATTAAAAAAAAAAATATTGTATAAAATTATGGTTTAAGGAAGGGATGGTTTTATGGTTGTGTCGCCATATCATATGCATACATTTCGAGACTTATTGCAAGTAAGTAAAGGTTTGCGGTTCCCCGGTAACCCCTGGCTGATAAGTAATAATAGTGTTGTTGTTGTCCAAGGCGGTTCCGTCGTAGTTAGGAAAGCTGCTGTTGTTGTTCACGGCGGTGGCATTAAAACTAGAAAAGCTTTTTTTGTCGACGGCGGTGGTTTTGTAGCCAGAAAAGTTGTTGTTGTTGTTGCTGTTGTTCACCGGGTTTGTGGCATTGTAGTACTGCTGCACGTGTTGATTTCCGCTCGGCAGACTGACCGGCGCCGGGTATTTCTGCATACTCGGCTGCTGCTGGATAGTATGATCACCGAAGGCCATAGACGTCGAGGCGCTAGCGTTTGGCAAAGGCACTGTCGCTGATGCCGATGTCGACGCTGATGCCGCAGACGGAACGTAGTTGTAGACGACGTCTTGATTATAAACCGGATAAGGAGGTGGCGGATGTCTCGGAGTCTGAGCTAGATGGCGTGGGGGGTCCGTCAAGTGAACCCGCGAGTATGGCGCGGGAAAGTTCTGGTTGGGCACATTATTGTTTCTACCGATACTTTTCCGCTCCTGTTCTTCGACAAACACTTTCTGCAACTTGTGCCGGATCGCCATTTTCCTGTTTTTCGGCACTTCACGCAGGTACGGCAACAAGCTCATCAGGAAGTAATAATTGTCATCGTGGATTTGTGCTGCACCCTCGTTGTCACTCTCCGTCTTAGTGGTAGTCGGGATGTTAATGTTTTGTATGTACTGTCTCTCGAAATTCGGGTATTCATCGTACCCGAACTGTCGCTTCTTCGTTGGAATGGGAATTCGTAGTCGGTTTTCGTTTCCGCTGCTATTTCCGCTGCATTCCTGTTTATAGTTTAAACGGTGCAAGTTCAGTGAACTTATGATCAGCTTGCTATCTTCGTTTTCATTTTCCGTCACAGCATTTACTCCCGGGTTGTTCATTTTTTGTCTGAAGATTTTTAAATCCGGCACTGGAGTAGAAGACAAAATAATTATATTGTGAAAAACCGAATCTCCGCGATTTTGCGAAATCGTTATCAATGATTTATTATTATTGTGTTATTTTAATAGAGTAGTAGAGTACTGCTTCGCTTTTCTTGACGCAGCTTTTAATGTTGTCGTTCTTTTTTTCTCAGACAGCACCTAACACCACAAAAACTTTAATTAGGTTGTTACGTAAAGTATTCACGTATAATTTGTAAGAATAATATTGAGTTCAATTAAAAATGAAGAAAAATATATTGTCTATGAAATTTATAGACTAATAGTAGTTGTGAGTATAACTACCATCAATGCATTTTTAATTAAATACAGTTATATTGCAAAAAATAGTTTGTTTTCTAAATAGAGTTGCATATTGTATTTAACTTTAGTACCAGCATTGTATTTTTTGCAAATATATCTAAACTAAACACATATAGTTGAAGGTATATCAAAATAATCTAGAAGTAGATCCTAATATATTTAAGGCCCTAATCGTAAAATTTGCCATCAACTTTTTTTTTTTTAATATGAAATTTACAATCTGTACTTTATAGCACAATAAGTAAATATGAAATAATAATAGACATATTATACGTTATTAATTATTAAGCATAAAAATTATTGATATGTATCAAAAATTATATCGAAATATGCAAAAACATAAACTTAAGAACACATTTAATAAGAATGTTGTATACTGTTAAAGGAATTTTAGGTATATGAAACATTTATATATCAAACTAACTTTAAACTATTTATATAACTATATATAATGTAGATATGTAAACTTCCTTTAACGACTGCCTTCTACTCTTAAACTTTTATAGATTTATAAAATATATTATTTATTTTCCCGCAATTTCACAAAACCTGTTATTTTATGAATTATAATAATAATAATAATGATAATTATTATTATTATAATTATAATTATAATTATAATTATAGTATCTATTCCAAATTTTTTAAGGACAAAAATAAAACTTTTTAATATTTTTAAATTATACATATGTATTTTGGTATCTTAGCTTTTAGTATTTTATTTAAAATATTAAACATATTATTATGGATTCAAATAAAATCATTAGCTAAATATGAAATAAATTCAATAGGTATACTATTTTAAATACATAACGACTCACAATATTATTCCAGTAGTAATAGGTACCTATCTAGATTTTATTTGATTGTTGCTACGACAAAAAAAAAACGAAAACAAAAACAAATCTATATATTTTTATTTACTTGGGAAATTTTCAGGCATATATAATTATATTATAATATCATGTTGGTTGTATCGAAAGTATTTTATCCCAAGTCATTTAGGTAATCTTATAATAAATAAGTCATGTTCCGAAAAAAGTCAACCAATGTGATTTTTGTCTGTTGCACTCAGTCAATAATTGTTTAATAAATTATACTTATTTATAAAATAGTAATAATGTTTTCGGTAATATATTGAATAAATATATTATAAACCGTTAATTATATATTATAATGAACAATTAGGAAATAAAATGCCGAAAATATGCAATAATCCACTAGATTAAAGATATTATGCCATAAGGTCGTTATTAAAAAAATTACAATGCTGACATGCTTATCATGTTTTTAAGGTTTTAAAATAAATTGTGTATGTATAACGTTACAGATTTATAAAAAGTTTTGTTTGTAGAATGCAAATTGCTAGATATAAAATAAAATAAAAAATCCTGTAAACAATGCAAAAATAAACAAGATTTTAGAAAGTTATACTGAAAAATCTTTATAATACAAAATCTTTAAGGCTTTTAATAATAATTTATGTATAGACAACGATCAAAAATGTATATTCAATTTTTTAGTTACAAAAATATCAAATAGTCGATTTATAATATTGGAAAAACCACGATTGCTGATTATATGAAAAAAATTATTTTTCCTTTGATAGATAAGATTTAAAATATAAAAATAAACATACTAGATAAAGCATTTTTTTAATTTCCGTTAGAATGTCACGAAGACATCTTAAATTAAAGTTTCAGATTTTTTGATAATTTTATTACAATTAAATTAAAGAAAATAACAAATTCTATACTGCAATCTAAAATAAACAAGTTTTTTCAAAATTACTGAACACAATTTGTTACACATCAGATAATATAATAATTCTCAAAATATAATATATATATATTCTATACTCAGCCGTATATTATTTATATATTAGGCACTGGACAGTATTTGTTAGAATTAAATAGTGACAATCGATTAAAACAATGGTTTTAACTTTTTAAGATATAGGTAATAATATTTTGTGAAGGTTCGCGAAATAACCGATATACATTTAATTATGTACCTATATCAAAAAAATACACTTCTATTAATATATTAGATATTCTGAATCATTCTATCACTTCATGAGCTATACACACATAAAACTAAAATATAAAAAAAATATCATCACTAACCTAACCGACTGCCATTACTAGGTACAATTTATAGTATACACATAATTATAGAATTACACGAAATTGCTTTTACCCCAAATAGTGATCATATATTTACAATATTGAATACACATTAAGATAAATAAAAAACATATCAATGTGAAACCATTAGAATCTAAAAAATATGTTATTATGTTAAAACAAAATATTATGATTTGTGTAGGTTACAGATTACATATGGGTAGGTATAGTAAATATATATGCATTTTACGTTCTAAGGCTTGAGTAATTAAGGTTTGTGGTCTTGTGGGTGTGTTTCCTAAAGAAACCCTGACTAAATTTCAACGAATTTTTTCTAATATATTAGAGTTTATAGTTCTTAAATGCATTTTTTAACAGGAATTTTCGTATATTTTTAGTGCATATCCGAATCCTAATTGTAATATTGACGGTGAGCTTAAAGTCCCAAATGAAAATTCGTCAATTCACATAATATATATATTATATATAGTTTAGTTAATTTTTATTCCACATTAATATTTATGAATTTTTCATTCATTTTTACAGTTATGAACAATTTTATCAGTTTGTAGGTATAACTTAAATCGGAATATTGTAATACCGAATAGCAAGCTATAATATTATAATAGATACTATTTATTAACAATGGCGAAAAAGAAGCTACAATTTAACATTTTTTTCTCCTAAATATACTTTGAGCGAAATTGAATAATTTCACAAACAATATTTTTTTTTTTTTTAATAAATCTATTAAAATATTAAAATACACTATACAGTATTATAATATGTAAATTGAGTATGGTCTTAATGGCATTAAAATCTATTGTATGTTACACCTTAGGGCTTGAAATTGATTTTAAGTATCGATAAAAATTATTAGGTGAAAACCTTTTAAAAACTAAAAGTTACATTGTAATCGAAAATATTTGTTAATCATATTCAAAAGAAATATGTATATATATATATATATATATTATTCATATATTATAATACCAAATTAATAATTATTTTATTATTTTTGTACACAAATTAAAATCAAAATAAAAGTTAAAATCTGACATTAGCCAACAGGTCTATACGAGTATTATTGTTGTCACTACACAATAATAGTTATTTATTAAAATGTAAAAGCAATATGGAATGATTGAATATAGTAATATTGTGAAATCGTAGAAGTGGTGAGCATTTGATATAAAAACAAAATCGAAAATAGAATAAAGAGAGAAACAGCGAAAAACCACATAATATCTAAATATAAATTTATTATATTTATTATTATAGGTATGTCATTTTTTATAATATGGATAAATTAAGATAAATATAATACAGTATTTTCAAATCTTATAAAATGTGTACATTGATGTTTGAATTTAGTTTTATCATATTTATCATTATCCACGACAATTACAAATGTACCAGTGAAACGTTGTTGCATTAAGCTATGTTGCCGACCTGGGGAAAATTATAATATGCCACCCTTAATTTTTATATTATTTCGATCTTCAAAAATTTGGCACCCCATCAAACACCATAAAATGTGCCACCCCAGGCCCAGGGCAGTTTCCCTTCCTTGCCACCCGTTAAATGCGACTCTGCAGTGAAATGTAGCCATTACGTTACTGAACTAAAATTTATCACAATAATAGTGATTATCAATAAAAAAAATTCTATTTGGAGGTTGTGGTACGTCAAAATTCGATCATTTTCAAAAATTGACCGTACCGTGAATAACATGCGAACCTCTGCTGTACCTATAGCTGATATTTTTTATTGAATAATTTAAATAGAAGTCGAACAGCAAACCATGTGGTCAAACAAGTAAACATTAAAGATTAAACCTAATATTTTCAGTATTAACATTATACATATTATATACTCGTAGTAAAACCTTAGAATTAGTATTATTCGATAACTCAAATTTTAAGAGGAATAAAAATAAATTCAATATTATACAAATAACTTGAAAAATACAGATTATGTAGATATTTTTTAAATTATTTATGTTAAAATCATTTTAAGGGGTGAAAAAAAATTTGAATTATTACTGAGACTCCACTGTATATTACTAGAATTGTTGTATACGTACCACCTGTTATATGACGCGCTTGCTAGACATGTAGATAACTTGCAGACAGAGCAGAAATTTGAAAAACGGACTCGAAAGCTGAAAAACTGTGTTGAACTATTGCTACTGAGTTCAATACATACACCAAGAAAAATATTTTCTGTGTTGGGACAGTAACGGTCACTAAGACGTGTGACAATCGCAATGGTCAGCCATATACTAACTTAAACGTCTGAAATTTTGAGCCTTCGAGGTCCGATATTGGCTCTTAATGTGTTTTATTGGAATTCGCTAATGTGACGATCAGGTGAAAAGAAATCGATTTAGCCAGGAAATGAAACCACTTTTTAATAGCTTGTTGTTAACATATTTTAATATAATTTAATACAATAATATAGTATTTCTATTCTACATTGTACAGTTATAATAATAGGTAGTTCCTACGGACATTATATTATATACCTATATTATTACTATTGTTATTATTATTGTAGTTGGTCTCAAATAAATTGGTATTGTACTTAATGAGTAGATAGTCATCTGAACATATATAAATTTGAGTATTATTGGGATATTTGACGTTTTTCATCCCTTTCCTGTTTATTATTCCAGCTGACTCAGACCTATAACAATAATATCACATTAGGTACGGTTCGGTTTTTTCTTCATGTAGTATCCTGCGATGTCTCTTTTTAATCCCATTAGAGTGTCCTGGGACATGCATTTTGTCTTTGTCTGATAATAAGGTGTATTATTTTCTTTGAATTCCTTGGGTAGTTGAATTTCGAATTTCGATTGTCCATTAGCATTATTCGCAAAGAATACAACGGTCTATTCATCCCTTAAATACCTGTTGATTTTACCCGCCGCTCTGCCACTACAATAAGAGTGCCACCAACAGCGCCAATAGCGGTAGCATAGGTGAAACTAGGTAGGGGCTTTGGGGTATTTAGCATATTCAAAAATGTTGATAGCACTCCCAAATAATTTGACTAATTATTTAATATGTACTGATAAGAGTGTATTGATTTATAATATACAACGAATAATTTATTACAGACTGGTATTGCAAACAAAATTGAATTTTTTTCTAACTTATCACTAATAAATAACGAAAGAAAAAAATGAATTATTATAAACTGGCGATACTATTAATACGTTTTCCACTAAAGGTAGGAGAATTGCTTCAATACCTCAATATACTCTATAATTACTTATTATTCATTAGTTATTGATGTTACTAAAAATATCGTGAATAAATGATCAATTAAGTATTTCGTATTGTATATATATCATATAGCTATATACAGTGGTGTATTGCTAAAAATATTCGTAAGTGTATACTTTCTAAATCTTAGGTGTAAATGATATAACCATTACATTAAATCAAAAAAAATTTTCTCGCTTTACTCGAATAAAATAAAAATTAAGTTATATCAAATTATTATTCAAATTATTTTTCAACAACTAACTGAATGAAAAACATAAACAAATTAAACCACAAAATACCTTTTTATTTTAAATATACTTTTAAAATTAAATATGTCATGGCTTTTAAAACCAAAATATGCACTAAAAATGTTGAGTAGGTATTTTATCCCAAATGTTGTGAATTGTATTTTGTTACTCTCATATCACAAAATCAACGAAAGAAACTACAAAGTATGCAAATGAATGAAATTCCTTGCCCTACACACAACATTTCAAAGTATCTAATTATTATCAAATAGTAAAATATAAAATATTTAACTAAACAAAACAATTATAAATTTATAAAAAGTTTTATTTATTCATAACAATGAAATTAATCATAAAATAAATATAATAATAATACATATTTCAATAATTTTAATATCTATCATTATAATCTAAATTATTTTCCATAAACCTTTTTTTTTACTCTTTTGTTTCTGGTTCCTTGTTGAGGTATTTTTTTGTTCTCGTATCTTCAGCAGTCTTATGATTTACCAAACCAATTACTATCATAATTTGTTGGTACCCATTCATCTAGTAGAGGACCATTTACATATTTTATAAACATAAGACTGGCTAAATGTTTAATAGTTAACGTAGAACGTAATTTAGTGCATATATCGTTCATTAGATTGAACCCCCATTCACACATTGCTGTTGAATAATTATAGGTTTGTATATTGTATCAAGTTATAAAAATAAAGAATAACATTTTTATATGAAACTGTTTGATTATGTATTATTTGTTTGAAACCATTAATAATATCATTCTTATATTTATATAAGAAATAGAGATATTATCTCTTATCATTCTTTGAAAACGTTTACATAATCGTTTAATTTCATCTTCACCATATTACGTATATTATTATAATTTATGTCTTTTGGCCACTCACTTACACCTATAATTTGCATATCTTGGAGTATTGATATATCTTGTTCATTATTCAAGAACCTAGATTTTAAGTTATCGATAAGATGGTGAAAAATTGATTATGATTAATGTTTATTAACATTATGTTATTCCAAGACATATTAAATAATGTTATAAGTTTGGAAAATAAATGTAAACGATATATTAATATTAAAATAATACACCAACATCGGTATTTACAATTATTAATAATTATACATTCAAGTTTACACATAGGAGAGTCATCTAAATTATTTTTTTTACTATTATTGTTATGATAATATATTAATTTTTAATTGATTCAATTAAATGTATATGTTTAAAATTGTTATAGTAATTCCCGTAAAACAATATTGTTGTACAGTGGAAACTTTGAAATCATCGTATATTAGAACAATTTATTCCGGAATCGTTTAAAATAATTTTAACTATAACTTTTGAGCTCTAAGGATTACTTGACTTAATTGTACTATATATTTTATGTAACATAGATTATAAATGCTAAAATGCGTCTACTAAAAAATCTCATGTAAGTTGGTTTATTTTACAATTAACATTTAACAATCAATTTGATAAACAGAAATTTTGTATTGTAAACTACCTTCGATTTATAATTTATTTTCCAGTGCGTGATTTGCGTTCGACGGTGGAATTACTGAGATAAGCACTAAATAAACAGTATCGTACAAAAGCATTGAGATTCTAAATTTATGACCAATTTTGTATTTCATTATGATAAAGTATATGACATAATTAATTATAACATATTATATTGTTGGAACCCATGTAAGCATTCCTATTTCATGTAAGCTATACTGAAATATAATTTTGCTAAAACATTTAAAAATATTAGCATTCAATTTAATCAAAAAAAAAAAAAAAAAATGATTTAATGGCTACATTATAGGGATATTGTACTCATCAGTGTGGCTATAGAATTCAAGTATATGCATTTTATATTCCTTTTTGTTCCATATGGTGAGCCAGTAACTGATATTTAGGATTTAGTCGTTTACTTAGTCGTTACCAAACATCGGTGTGACGTCCCCGAACACAATGGACAAAGCCACGCTTATCTTATATTTTGTTTTTGTACCACATGCTGCAGGCACACGTTTAAATTCTCCGTAACATATATTTACCGAATTATCAGCGTGACGTCCCCGAAAGCAATGGACAAAGCGACATGTTTCAGTGGATATGGCCACAGTATAACTTATTAGTATACCTATACAAACAGCAATCTTAGCGATTTGGGGTCCTAATGCCGAAAAAAAAGTAGATATGTAGATACACATGATATTGTTGATATTTATCGAGTGTAATTAGTAAAATGTATACTAAGTTCCATAAGTAATATATTTTTATAACATACACAAAATTTAATTTAATAACAATGATATTCAATATCGATTGGATAATGGTTTTGGCGCCTTGCCTTAAAACGGCGACAGCAAGACGGCGTCTAGTAGGTAGGTTATTCCTACCCTACCTCAACCACCTGCACGCAAACGGCAGGTGTTTGAGTTTTATACGATAATACAATAGTAGTTTTACAGTGTGGCTGAGATACCAAGGGTACGCGCTATCTACAATATCATGTTTACCTACATACCTACCTTTTTTTTACATTAGGACCCTAAGCCGCGAGGGTTGCTGTTTGTGTAGGTATACCATTATGTAATACTGTGGCCATATCCACTCTATACAACTGAAACATGTGGCTTTGTCCATTGCTTTCGAGGACGCCGCGCCGATAATTCGGTAAATATATAATACGGAGAATTTAAACGTTATCGGCCTGCAACATATGGTACAAAAATAAATATAAGATATATATATATATATATATATAGTTGAATACTTTGAAATTCCATCAGATAATCGACCCTAACCCTCGTGTGTTGTTTTTTTGTAGGTACGTCATTATGTCATACCGGCACCATATAATATATAGCCACTCTATACAGCTGAACTCTGGTGCCCAGCGTGGCTTTGTCCATTGTGTTTGGGGACGTCACGACGATGTTTGGTACGACTATGTAAACGACTAAATCCTAAATATTTATTATTCATCATTTACTTGCTCACCATATGGAACAAAAAGGAATATAAAATGCATATACTTGAATTCTATAGCCACACTGATGAGTACAATATCCCTATAATGTAGCCATTAAATCACTTTTATTGTTAATTAAATAGAATGCAAGTATTTTTAAATGTTTTGGTAAAATTATATTTCATTTTAATTTACGTGAAATGCGAATGCGAAAACCAATATATTATCATAATAATAATCGTCTACAAATAATTTAGATGATCCTAATGTGTAAAATTGAATGCATAATTTTTAATATTTGTAAAATACCGATGTTGGTATATTATTTCAATATTAATGTCATTTATATTTATTTTCCAAGCTTATAACATTCTTTAATATATCTTGGAATAAAATAATATCATTAGGGAAAAATAATCAATAATCAATTTTGGATCCCGGAACACGTAGGCAACAAATCTGTCAAGCACTTGGACCACACCCACAGGATGTAAAAAACTTAATTTTATTCTTAAAAAAAAACAGAATTGTACAATTTAATTTAATGTAGAAAATTTAAATACTTAAAATACTTAAAATGTAACCTAAAAAAGAAATTCTTTTACTAATGGCCTAGTTGTCGATGTATTTTGATCAATAAAAAAAAAAAAATTAATAATTTTTATAAATATTTAATACGTGTAAATGATTATACACTACAGTACACAGTACACCTATAACTTTGGTGGTGAATTGGACCAAAATATTTTGGATTTTATTTATAATTCTTTAATAATATTTTAAATCATATGATATTATTATAACTATTTATATTTCTGTCTCTATTTTGGCTGATTAACTATTATCTTATTAGGTATCTTATCAAATGAATAAGAATGTTAACTTTTAATTTTTATATTAGTAGTCCAATTTTATCAATAAGAGGATTATCCTCTTAAGTTGAGGTATTATATTGTATTTATCGATGTGATTATGTGTTTGGCCATTAAATTATTACTATTATAATTAATATTATGAAGTTCGTTTAAATTGATTTCATATAAAATGATAGAAAAAATATAATTCCGATTTAAGTCATTTATCACATTTCTGACAATATGGCCGAGGACTCGATTATACTATAATTATATTAAGTTAGGTTGTAGTTGTTGATTAATTTTATTCATCTATCACCCAATGAATGACACGGGTGTGAGGTGACGGCGGGAAGATAGTTGAACAGCAAACTACAGTGAGAGGACGGACAACAAGTGGTTTATGGCTAATAACACAATAACGGCGGGAAAACGAATATATAACGACAGGATGACGATTTAATAGTGTGCACCGGAAGTGGTACATCCTGGACGACTAGATAACATCTTTAATATTATTTATTATTATCGACCATCTCCGTCTACATCGTCCCTCCGTGAGAGTTTATTATAATCCGAAATGTGTGTGTGGCACCAGATATTTTTCTCCTTCTCCTCTTTTGGAATATAATATTATATTCCTGACCATTATTATTAAAAAACCACCTTTTTAAGTAAATCCTTTGCAGTTACGAAATAATATAACATATTCGATAATACAAAATAAATCCGAAACGCATATCGAAATAGCCAACCTGGCGACCTGCAACCTGTTCATCATTACAATATATCATATATCTATACCCTTCTATATAAATATATACATACATACATATATATAATATATATATATATATACATGTATATACTAGCTTATACCCATGCGTATAATAATATATTATTACAGCCATCGTCGTCGTTATTGTTGTTGTTGTGTTAGGTCACTACGCAGTACATCTGACATTTCAAAACGCATATTTTCTGTTTCCTCGATGTTACAGCGGACTTATAAGCCCCCTGCAGTAGACGTTGATAAATCGGTTTTTGGGGTGGAGTAGCACTAATGGGATAATTTAGTTATGGTTTATTGTTAACTTTTTCTTCGTGTAGTATAATGTAATTTTATTATATTATACTCTGCCGTGACCCGACTTTATGATGTTTTTGTTGTGCGTGTCTGGGACAAAGCGACGACGAACAAGGCGGGAAGAATGTGGAGGAGGAGAAGACGTATAACAATAAGAATAATGCGATGGAGAGAGAGATAGCTTGGTATGGTAGAAAGAAGGTGGAAGGATTCTCTAGGGGGGTAAAATGTATTCCGAGTAAACACAATAATAATAATAATAATAATAATAATAATAATAATAATAATCTATTATGCGTTTTATCTTATTTTATACCCATCGGTACGATGCACATTAATAATTTGATGCACGATCACGATTTTCGTTTTTATTATTTTCATCCTGCAGTAGGTACGTGCGTGCGCGTCTTCCAGTTGCACCGACAAAAATATTATAATTTATTGTACATTAAAGACACACATACATACACAGTACACGAGTACACGCACATACGTGTATAGGATCCCCACACACAAAGTCAAACCCGATTTATATATATATATAATTATAAGACGCTTCCAGGAGTAAGAGGAAAAGCAGAATGCTATGCATATATATTATATTTTTATTATTATGAAATAATAATATATGCTAACGAATTCTTTGAGACCTGGTTTCCCTTCATCGCTGCAGGCATTAAGGAACGTAGGTAGATATACTGATTCTTCTACTTATTATCATAAACAATAATATTATTGTTGTTGCTCTTGTATCACGTGTTACGGTACAGATATTATAATATAAAACGTGTTATTCAGTAAGTGTTTGTATTTCAAGGTCACACATATATAGGTACTACGCATAATATTGTAGTTAGAATATACGGAAAAGGGTTCTGAGACAATAAATAAACTGTAATTTATACAGTTAACGCTTTCTTTGCGCAGTCTTACACTACAACATGTAAAAGTAAAAAGAATAAGATAGTTAATATATTATAATATATTAATTATGTACTGTGAACTGTCGGCCATAACAAATTAAGGGGGTACATTATGACGATTTTTTACCTATGGTTTGGGAGAACGGTTGAAGTGTATAGACATTTGGACACACGCATTTTTTCAGACATAAATAAACACGTTTGGGTGCTTACATTAATGTAAGCTTGAAAATATATTTTTCATTAAAATTTTCTAAAAATATTAAATTTTATCTGAAAATTGTATTTTAAATGTATTTTTATCAACATAATAAATTTTGATTTACATTGTAACAACAAAAAAGTATTACGTCAAATTATCAAACAAAATACTTACTTAGATTAAAATATTGTTATTTTTATAATTTTTTTTTTTGTTTTTTTAAATTGTTTAAATTGTTTAGTATTTAATGTTACGAGTTGAACGAGTGTGAATATAAACTAAAATTAAAATATATACCCTGGAACCTTCTTTTCATGGTTCAACGACTGTGGGTCGTATCCTAACATTGTTCTATAAAATAATAATAAAATGGGTTAATGGTTATACAAGTATACAGTTTCAAAAATAATATTATGTAGGTTAGATATAGTACAATTATAATATTATATATCATATTAAGGGATTTGTTTGATATTTGATTATAAATTAATATGAAAAAATGTAAGATTGTAATAAAATGTACGGACATCATTATGCACATTACAATAAATATTTTACGTTAACCGATTTTATTTATTACAACAGATTTCGTGATATTATGTTTCCCACACAATTATTATTGACGATATGTCTGTGAGTAGTAGCTGGTATTGATATAAAAATCATAATATAATATTATGTACTTATCTGTGAAATATGCCTGTATAATATGCGTTTACTAAACTTTAAAATAAGCATTTTTTTTTTTATATAAATATATATATTTTATATTTTAATTCAATGTATTATCAAACGTGATAATTTTTAATCAAAATTAAGTGGATGACCACATTTACATAAAAATCCGCAGCCTACTTTACTTTAATTTACCTTAATTGTATTTTAATACCAAATTGCATTTTTCTTTTATAATTACATAATTTTATGTTTACACTTTGAAACACATTTTATAAATAATTTCTGATAATATACCGACTTGATCGATTTTTTCTATCGCACAATAAGTGACACTCTTTTGAGGTGATTCATACATAATTATCTCGGAAAATAATAATCTAATTTCATAATAAAATTGTAGAACGCTGATGACAGATAAAATTAATATGTAGTTTGTTCTGATATTCATTTTATATTTACTTTCTCATGAAAATATATAACAAATAGATGACATTCCAATATAAGATATCCTGAATGATATAATAGTATACCTAAGTAATATACGAATTATGTAGACTGTTAAGCCTTCTAGTAAAGCCTTCTAGTATAGTGATCTCTCATCGCTCAGTATCAACTGATTTTTCGGTTATAAAGAAGTTTCCGTTACAAAGAGTCTAAAATATACCGAATGTATTATATAGGTTATTCGGAACTACTGTTATTTTTCGTTTTTGGGTGAATTAATTCTTATTAAGATCCGTTAAAACGAGGTTTAATTGTACATATTATTACCTATTATTATATTTATTTTGTTCAATAACATAAAACATTATTTTTATTGGAATATAATGGACATGAACGTCAATAATGCATTTATAATCTAAAATGGGTACAACAGTATATAATTAAATACAATTAAATAAATCACTACCTATTATAATATTGGAATGTATTTTCATAGAAATGTGTATTAATAAAAATTATTTATAGTATCTTATAGTATATCTTAGTTTATATGAATAAATATATTTTTTCATATAGTTTTAAACGATTTTGTTTGTTAATTGTATTAATTGTTATACATTTAATGATTAAACGTCAACATTTGATACATTTAAAATTTAAATCTACCTAATATGTTATTAAATAAATATATAATCTAAGCTTAATAAATCACTATTACCCCACCACTTAGGGCTTATGTCAATAAATAGGTAACGTCAGTAACGAAATAATGATGTTTCATAAAAGTCTTAATATAATAGTTATAGAATATTGTCAGCAAATAAATAATATTTTATTGTTTTTCGAAAAATTGATATATTAACCGTAAAAATATATGGATCACTATTGATTTGCGTACTAAACGTAAAATATAAACAGCACGAATGGTATAATGGCCCAAAAATGCAAATTTTGTTTTAGACACAACTAGTTCATGCTATAGCACGTAATTGACAGAAATTCCAACAAATATCGAAAGTGTGAGTGTAAAAAAAATGCCAAAACATTAACCTAATTAATCGAATAGGTATGTCTTATAAAATGCAAAATTAAGTTCTAAAATTGAATTCTTTATTAGTATCTTGTAGGTTAACTGTTAATTCAAAGTTCAAAATGTATTGCTTTTAGAAATTTTACAGCATAATCTAAAAACAATGTATTTTTCTACAACTAATGTGTCTAATATTATATTGTTATAATAGGTACCTATAATTTTGAAGGGTGTACAGGGTACTCTACCGATAAGGATTACTAGGTAACCTACTAAATTTATTTTTGACAATCGTGAGAATCACACGTGTGTGTCGTCAATACTTATACAATTATGTTATTGCCAGATGTGATTTTATATATTCGACATCGGATGTCGTGAGTCCGGACGCGGCTTTCATCTCAAAACTAAGTTCAACACGCGTCATCACATATTATTCGTAAGAGCGCTTGATTTACTGTTATATTTGCGTATTATGTAAGCCGTTTGATAAAAAAAAAAATAACAATATTATGTGGCACGCGATATTTATAGATAATTATTGTGAACGCCGAGCCGTGAAATATATCGTGTACATTACATAAGATAGGTAGAACCATTTGAAGTCCGGAAAATCGAACCAAACCTCACGTGATCGGTTCAAGTTCAAAAGTTAAAACTAGTGAAAAAAATTAAAATTGATCCACCGAACTCAAACAAACCGTTCGAAATTATATAATCAAATCCGAACTATTAAAATAATTTGGAATTCCAAAAAAAAAAAAAAAATGTACAACCTCTTCGTTTTAAAAATATACTATATAAAATATTTGTATTATAAAAGTTTGGCACCAACATAAAGTATATCTACATTTTACGTGAATGACAAGAGGATATTTGTATAGCTGCAGGCTAGGAAAGGATTTTATAAAGTGGAAAATGTTGTTGTTTCCTTGTTGAATATTGATATTATAATATTATTATGGAAAGACCAACGCTGTAGTGTACCACCCACGTCACTACTATAGTTATTATATAGCACAATAATAATAAAAATTATAATCAGCGACGGAATTCTCGTGAGAAAATAAATATTGAAAATTTAAACAACATTTCTCATTGTCGAATTTATTTAACATTAGGTTTAGGTATGTATATAAATGTAATCAACCAAGGATCGGAAGTCAGGATAATGTGCTCGCAGAACGACCTCGAACAAAAAGTTCGAAATCAACCTGAACTATAAGTGAAATAGTTTGAATTCCATAAAAG
This sequence comes from Diuraphis noxia, assembly GCF_037042655.1. Classification (NCBI taxonomy): domain Eukaryota; kingdom Metazoa; phylum Arthropoda; class Insecta; order Hemiptera; family Aphididae; genus Diuraphis; species Diuraphis noxia. Next base: position 50,938,427 of record NW_028301711.1, read on the forward strand.
TGTAAATACAAACTCATCGATTTAAAAATAGATGTATTCGTTGTAATCGACAATTGAATATTTTTATTAAAATGTCGGTGCCACCAAGATATTGTATAATATTATGTAGGTACTTAATATCCAACAACACAACGAACAATGTTCAATAACTAAACATGAAGACGATACCAAAGAATGGATTTTCGTAGTCAACATGGAAATAATTTTCATAAAATTAAAAACTTTGTAGATTATTATTTCATCAAAAAAGTAGGTATCGTCACTACCGAAACCGCCGCCGTAGTATCCAGACGCTCCAGCGTCACTATACGGATTAAATGTATTAAATATATTTATATATATAGGTACAATGATTAAAATAATGATAATTTGCGACGGTTATCTTCAAGGGCGTCGCGAGGGGGGTGCACCTGGCTTAAAAAATTTTTTTATGGTATTGAAAAGATTTTTTTGCATAATTATCTATTAAAAACTGTGTATCCGACGAAAAAACAAAAATAACTTTGTATCGTCCTATAATTTGAAAAAAAATTTCTATGTATTTAACTAAAATAATTTAAACATTATTTAGAAATCAAAGTATACTATGCACGGTGCACCCCCCTGACAAAATTCCTGACGGCGCCTATGATTATCTTGTGGAAAAATAAACACTGACAGTTTAAACAGAATTATGTATAACAAGATTACTCTTGTCAGATGTGATTTATTCAATGCCAAATCGGAAGTTCGGACATGCAAGTGCTTCCGCCCAAAATGCGTTTAGCACTTCATCGCATACTTTTTGGAAGCCTTAGGTGTTCGGCTTGAGTTTGAACCTAGTATTAAGATAATCGATCAAAAAATATTTGTATTGAAAGTTCAACGTGTAAATAATTGTATAAAGTTAAAAAAAGTTGTTGTTTTCTAGTTGAATTACGAAATTATATGACCACCGTCATATAGTGTTCAGACGCCGTCCGTTACACTATAACGATTATATATAAAGGCACAATAATTATAATGATGACGATGATAACTGGCGACAACAATCTCGTGAGAAAATAAACATTTAAAATTAAAACAGCAAGTATAACAAGTATCTACATCGGGTGTGATGACGTTAATATTATTAGGAACAGCGATACGATGACGAAGACAATGTTGAAAAGACGTCCTTTATCGTATTGCCGGGCTCGTTCACATCGGTAAAGTCTTTGAATACTATAATATGTACAATAATATACGACCACACATAAACGCAAAGACATAATAATATTATAAATTATTATTATTACAATATTATGTATATAGCTGCAGTAATGATAAACTAAAATAATGCTTTTATTTGTCTGTGGACTATATTTACAATCCACATACCTAACAATACCTAACACACACACATAGAATATTATTCGATATAATGTTAAACAATTCGGGTCAACTCGATAATGAAATCTGCGTGTGAAAAAAAAATCCTGAAGAGACAATCGAGACGATAATATTATGTTACACCTTACACACGCGCACGACTATCTCGGTGAGCAAAATCCATTGCGATGCATTTTCTTTTCGACAGGTCGATTTTAACATACTAATATAATACTGTAGTTTTGTCTCATTCATCGAACCATGTGCCAATAATAAATAGGTTATCATACGCGAGGAGTTTACACCACGACACGATAAATATTCGAAAATTAATATAACTGGTATACCTATTACCCGGAAATAATATGTACACGTGGTTTAGATATATTACGTATTATACTGTACACAGTACACACTTACCTTGTTGTAATCTTATGTTTTATTGAAATCGTAAACATAATGATACATAAATATTGGAATTTAAAATTATTTTACTTGATCTTGATTTTTTTTCTTATCGGATATAGCTCATATAATAGTATAACCCATAGGCGTGCGCAAGATTTTCTCACGGTTTTGAGAATTATTAATTTAAAAATCCGTTATGTAGATAAACGCTATTGTTTACAGGTGTAGTAGCTCAGTAGGTCACTTTAATGAGTGAAATAGATGACCTGTTAAATTTGAATCCAATGATAAATCTTTGGATAGGTACGCTTAAAAACGATTCGGAACAAAATTATGGACTTTAACTTTTCGACAACCAAGGTTGATAATAACAACATTGTAATTTGAACAAATATTATTTTTTTCCGATTATTTTAAAGAGTTCGAGTAATCTCTACTTTTAACTAACCTAAGTACAAACTATAATTTATAAATTTATTTCGATTTATTTGTTTCTTATTATTATAGGTATATACATAAAAAATATACTTAACCTACAGCATAATCACGATTGACGATGTTTTGAACTTTGATTGCCTACCCGTAAAAATCAGATCGTGTAAAATTGCAATGACATATAGGTCATTATTATATTTTGTGGGCCGATGTAATAATTGTGTTCCATTTTAATTTTTTTTTTAAATATAAATTGTTGTCCAAGTTGGTATATTTTGTATATCGTAATTATTTTATAAAATTATTGTCACCTGAATATGTTTAATTCATGCATGATTTACGAAGGGATATTTAAAAAAATTAATATTTGGTTCCCATTTACCAGACTTTTTTAAAAATTAATTTTTTAACTTTCAGCTTACAACTGTTATAGTTGCACAATTACTATATATTTATCAGACTTAGGACTACAGGTATTTTGCTATACATTGCAGGTATATGTGGTTAAAGATATTGATTTTTCTGCTTATAATATGTAGTTTATAATTATTAAATTTTTTAATAATTCAAATTAGTAATTACGTAACTGGTATGATTTATTTATGAATGTATCATAATTCCCGCATAACGACTAAACTAATTTTTTTTTACAATTCTTTCAATTTTTCTTGTATCTATAAATACATTTTTATATTTTTGTTCCTTAACTTCCCAAACTAATACTTGTGTAAAATAATATCACTGTAAACATTTTTCGGAGACACAATTATTTATCTACCCCCGCATTCATTATTTCTCAGTACGTAGGTATTAATAATGATTATAATACAACATTACAACCTGCTAGGTATCACCTGTATTATAATGTATATTTTTTATTTTGTTTATAATCACAATAACATTGCAAATTGATTAGGTCTTTTTTGTAGATTATTTAAAACTTTTATCTTTTATAATAAGCAACGATTTTTGCCTTCTTTCGGTATGTGTAAACAACCACACATGTTTTGGATTTCATATTTGTATATGTTTACCATAATATTGTTTAAGCGTTTAACGTACACGCGAGTGCTGTAGAAGGTTCGCGTACTACATAATAGCGCATCTTCTATAAAAAATGTTATGTCGATTGATTCACTTGTGTGATGCTGTCTGCAAATTTAGCCAGTTTAGTTAAAGTCAGCCGGGTGAATTCATTTGATATACCTAAATATACCTATAGATAATTGCTCATCATGATATGTACCAATATTATTGTATTATCATTTATTATTATAGCCACTGTATATCTAGTAAATAGTAATAATAAACAGTTTGCGTGCAGTGAAATAATGCAATCAATAATTTTGACTGTTTAACATTAATTTGCTGATTCGTAAAGCTGTATAAACTGCTTATTTTGCATTTCTGTGATTGCGCGTGTCTATGATATTTGCACGACGATGACCATACTATATGTTGATTTAAAAATATTTAGTCAACTAAGTATTTATGGCATCAACATAAAATTATAAAAATCTACTATAATATGTTATTAAGTTAAGTCCTCTGTATTATTATTATATGTACCTATTCGCATTCGTTTTCCGAATACGATGTTTATTGGTATCTAAAGTAAAATTATGTGTACCAATGTGTACAATAAGCAAAATATACGGTATCTGTGTCTTTTAGTTTCTGAGCGGAGCGAGGAATGTATTGGTTTTACAATAATGTTTATTTCTTTTTCTTTTTCTTCTTTATCCTGTAAACACTTTTTCTCCATCTAAACTTACTCATAAGTATCAAGTGTAGCCTTTTTTCTGAAAGGTTATGTTCTTGAGCTGGTACTTTGAAGAGGTCATTTTTCGATTTTCGAAACGATACTCGAAATAAAATCGATTAAAGGAGAAAAAACGTGCGATTTCACGATTTCACGATTTTATAATATTAAATAATTACGGACGACTTTTTCTATCAGAAATATTGCTTCAAACGAAAAATGACAAGAGATCCTTTTTTGTTGTATATTATATTTTGTTTCTTAAGGTTTAAAGTTCGGAAAATGTTAGCAATTTTTGAGCTATTTATAGACATTTTAATTTTGGGAGTTTTTTTTTTTGTAATTCGGTTAAAAACATTCGTAAAAATTTGAAATTTGGTTCGTTTACTTATATTATCCTTACCTAGGCATGGTAAAATTTTCAAAACATTTGAGCGATTTTTAAATCTAAGATTTGAAAATTTTTAATTATCTACAATATATCCTAGACTGATAAACCGTCTCCGCTCAGAATCGTTTATTGTATACAATTATATAATATCATTGGATTCAAATTTAATTCCATCCATTACAGTAACACACTTATTGTAACCTACTTTACAGTAAACTCAGTAGAGTGACATCCACGACTTACCCGCTTTTTTTTCAATAAATTTATATTCAATTTTTTTACTGACGTAGCATATATATCTGCATATTATATCACATTTGAGCAGTGGGTAGTTATTTTATATGTATAAGTACACAATCGTATTAAACTGCACTTACTTGGTCTCTTTTTTCGTAATATGCATTTTTAAAGACGAGTGTTTTTTTTTTTACTTCGATTAGTAGTTTAATATTAATCGTAAAACGTGTGTTTCAACAACGTGATCAAGCCGGCACGCGGCGATAGTAAACGATAACAAAAATAAAAAAACTTTTATTTCAAACAAATATTTCTTTATAAGCTACTAATAATTTATGCAGTTATTTGTTTTCTAGTCATTGTCATTAACTTTAGTAAAAAGCAGTGGTCAACATTAAGATTCTGTTTTTTTTCTTATATCTATTTGATATAATAATTGTAAAAAAAAATTCAAGACATAACGACTTATAATATTTTATATTTCTATCACAAAACCAATATTATTTTCATCACTGATGGAACGCAATTAACGCATGTAACTATACTTCATTAAAACTAGAATGGGTCGTCATATTTTAAGATTAGCTAATTAGGTACCGGTGAAACTCAGCTCAGGTGAAGTTTTTTAGAATAAAATAGTGATCGACTTTCAGTAATGTTTTTTTTCCGTAATCTGGTACTGGTATAATAATAATGTTTTAATCATTTATTATTATTATTATTATTATTAGCGTACTATATCTTTATAGTTAATTTTATACAACAAAATGATGATTTGTGTTCAATAAACATTTTTTAAGTTATTTCGTTCACAGCACCGATGACAGTTTAATGAGTTAATGCGTGCATTTAATGTGCGACTAATATCTGTAATATCTATAAATAACCATTACCGATGACCGAATTATTTGAGTTTTATAAGACCTAATTTTATTTGCGCCAATATATAATATAATACGATAATGATGATGTGGCGAGAATGTCGATTATGAGACTGTCACCTGACACTTGATAGTATATACTTAATATAAAAATAATGTGTCCAAAATACGTTTTAAATCTATAATTATTTTCAAAATGAATATAAGTACAGAATTTTAATAATTATAATACTTTGCATTGTACCAATATGCTCAAAGCTGCAATTAACAATAGGTATCATTAATCCTTATGCAGTACATAACCACTGTTTTTAATTAATTATAATTTATGTATTATAATTATTATGTAGCCTTTGCCTTATATTTAACTACTATTTACAATTTTTGCTATAGAGCCCAATACATTATTTTATACTCTTAATTATTTTTCAGGCTATATTAATTTATATTAAAATAATAATATTACTATATTTTTTCTGGAGGGAAATGACCGGCTTGTGTCATATTATGATGATATACCTTAAAGTTTGAAAACCCCGCTTAATAATTCGGGTCAACCCTTTTTTTAATTTAAAATTAATTCGTGCATTATTTTGCAGTATTATTGCCTATTTTTGATTTCTCTACACGTTGTATCTATATTTAAAATCGATTGCGGGTCCTATATTGTGAACGTATTCACATGGTGTACATCATATTATATTGTTATTATCTATTAATCTATTTCCACCTACTAATTAATAAAAATTTATTTTAATTGATCAAACGGAGTATTCGGAAAAACCGCTGGTCAAACCAATATACTAAGTTACGAAATAAAGCTAAGGATAAATCGGCCACAATCTAGAGCATCTGCCAAAAATATAATAATAGTAATAAACCGAATGAGAGTCGGCCACACATACCACACATATGGACACCAACGATGAAAAACCAACCACTGACAGAAAGGACCTCATGCGGAGTTACCCCTACAGTAAAACATCTGCTGGCACAATTCAGATTAAATAAAGGAAAAGAGAAAAACACAAAGGACCAACGAACATATTATATGAAATAACCGAATTCGATTGTCGCGGTCGGCCAGAAAACGTCTTTTCATTCCCGGGGTATCGAAATAAAGAAATATATGATATATAAGAGAAACACCAACAAATATTTATAATTCCTAAAATCCCCATATAATATGTTATTTATTTTATTAACGAAAATTTACCCTCGGCAACATAGGTCATTGTGTTATAATTTTTTTTAGATTATTTACATCAACAAATTTACTATTCATATAGTTTTTATATTTTATTTTGCAGTTTTGCCTCTGTGATAAACTATTGAAGGTAGTTGAGAGCGATGAACAGTTGAGGCCGAGTGATTCTGACAGGTGTTCAAGAAGATTTGAGTCCAATCTTGGTTCGGAGTATAATCGACATTCAGTTTCAGTAATTATGTGTTTAATTGTTTGATCGGTGCCGCATGCTGGAAATCTAGGGGGTATTTTTTACTCATTAGATGCGTGATTTGTGTGTGCCCCATCCATAGTCTAGTTAGGATAACTTCGAACTTTCTAGGAAGGTATGTGGGATGTGGCCACATGAACACATCTTGTTTTATTTCGTGGAGTTTTATGTGCTCGGGATTCCAGTTTACCTGCCATATATTGGTAGGTACAATGCAATTTTATTACGGATTTTAAATCCCACATATATTATTAGGTGATATACGGTTGCAAATGGAAAGTTTGTGAACGGACCTTTTCCCGTATCATGATTGCAAACGTTTTTACCTGCCTTTTTCCGTACAGCGTTGTCAGATTCATTGTTAGTAAATTATATTTATATTATAAAATAGATTTTGTATTATATATTATTTTAAGTCAGTTTTATAACTCTCACCCTCCAACACACGCAATGTTTTCAGCTTTAAAACAAACACAGGCACAAACTTTGACAATAATAAATTTTATTAAAAACAAACTAGGTCCATAATCCTATGGCCAAAAAAAGATAAATCTAGAATTGAATCAACATAAAAAAATTAAAATGATTATAAAATCCACAAGAATCTAATTTTATATTTACAAAAAACTAAAAATTCCTACCAAGGAAATAAATACAGACAAAACATTTAAAAAACTATTTAATTTTTTTTAAATTTATATGTGGTAATGACTCAAGTATAACAATAGTAATTTCATTAATTTCCCGTAATACAATTAAATGAAAAATGTAAAACTTTTATATGGCTAAGACAGCGATGGGCACCTTTAGGTATGTCGTAATATTTTCCGGTAGGTATAACAGCTATTATACCGGTAGCAGTATCATATTACACGCCAACGCATATCGCTAAACTACACGAGTAGGTACCAATTAATTATCGCACGTTATTATAGTAACCAACTATTATTATTTTTTGGTATTGGCGCGCGTTCGCAATATCATTATTATATTATATTATGATGTTTGCATATTAATAATTATTGCCTATTAATGTATGCAATATCGAATTAGCTGTATACATATTATGTATCATGCATGATGTTCCGGCCACGTGCGAGAATACAAATCAAATTAAATCAAATAATAGTAGTATATAGGTAGGTACGTCATGTATTTACAACATTGTTTATTCGCTTATAAAAAACCGTTAACGTCGATAACATTGTTGCTTAGGCACTATATAGCGAGTTGAAAGGTTTATCGTATTTTGTTTGACCTTATAATTTTTCTAATAATAACACTGTAATATATATACTTATATGTAGGTGCAATTTATATAAAATTATTAGCTGATTTTTTTTTTCATTTGAATATTCATACCAAAGACAATATATTGATATTATAATATTTTATTATATAGCAATGGAATGAATACAAGGAAAAATAGTTTATGTTAATTAATTCGGTTGTGTGGCGTTGTATATTTAGGTGATAGGTTTAATTGATTTGTTTTTATCGAAGATAAAATTGTGATAATTATTAGTATTATGTTGGTTTGGGAGATCAATATAAACAAGTAACAACTACTGACGAATGGCAATTATAATTATCATTCTAATCACTATCAAATCAATACGTTCTTCATAATAATAATATAATATAGCAAAACGACCTAATACCCATATAATAATATTTCAATTTTAGGCAATGAACTCAACAGCGTATAATATTATAAGATAATGCGTTATACAGACTACGTAGTTTTTTTTACATAATTATGAATTTTACACAATAATGTTTTTGAGCTGCAGGTTAAATTTTTTTTATTTATATTTTATTTTAGGATAACATTTTTATACTAATATTATAATACGATGAATCACTTGCGTATTTTTTTTTGATTCAAAATTTCCCTGAACTCGATTTATGTAGATATGTTTCAAAAGTACCCGGGCTTTAAATGAAGTACATAATATATTATACGTCATTGATCTTTTTTCTGGGGGTCATATTATAACTTACCTACCTACTCTGATGATAATAATAATAATATAACAAAACAAATATTATTGTAGATAATACTATGTTGACATTATATGTCGAGATAGATTTAAAGAATAGAATATAAATTGAATATTTATTTCACGTGACACGGAATATCATAATAATTAAATTCGTAATAATATTAATATTAAACGTCTTGATTTTACATTTAATATCAACAAAAACTTTATGTTGTCAGATTTAAGGTGGATGTTCTAAAAGTATCAGTGATGACATTATAATATTATGCCTACCTACTGTTGTATTGCTTAGTCGTTAAAAATCGTTATTTCGTATAAAGTAAAATCGTTTTCTTGTGTGTAAAAAAATATGTTCAACGAATATTAAATTTGTTCGCCTGCAAGCAAAATAATATTATAATATTTATACTGTAGGTCGCATCAAACAATGATCTTCAAATAATTATTTTCGCATTCGGTTAAACGGTAGTTAAATTATATTATTATATACCACGATTTTAATGCAAAATATTTTTTCGAATGTGTACCTTTGTAATGTCTAGGGCTGGGATTTATATGTAATAAAAAACCAAAAATATGTACATATAAATGTAATTAAAATTGCCAAAATATGTAGTATATAATAAAAAAATATATACCTACTAAGAAAAATTTTTAATTAAAATACGTTTCTAAATAATGTTCGAATAATACAATTTACTGTTTTTTATGTCCAATTAATTTAATTTAAAAAATATAATAATTTGTGGTAAAAAAATAAAAAATATGTTGTTAAATTAAAATACAATTGATGTTTAATCAATTTAAAGTGAAACAATGTCAAACTAAATATTGTTTTCAATTTTCAAAATTAAATGTATGTTAGGTGAAGATATTTTCATTACCACGCGAACACAAGAACTGGTAGTCTAATAGGTAGGTACTTTTGTAAATTCGTAAATGTATTTTGTCACATATATTTGTTGAACATAAAGTATAATCTAAGATCATTAAGGTGCGGTTATCGAACAGAAACGGATAAGATAAACCAAAATCAAGTTATTAATATTTATTTTAACGTACTTATTTCCTATATACATTATTATACACTTACAATTTGCCGAGTACCATTATCGAAATATAAATTTTAAATATTACTAAACCACCGAAATTGTTGAAATTGTCGAAATTTACGAAATATGTAAAAAAGCGAGAATTTTACAAAATATGTATTTATGACGAAATATGTGAAAATATGTAAAATAAAATATGTCTTATTTTATTGCAAATTACGTGAAACGAATTTATCATTTGCAATAATTATTTTATCATGTTTTACTAAAAATGTGTATTTACATACAAATCCCAGCCCTAGTAATGTCCATATTATATCGTTAGGTATATTAACTCATATTTTTGTCTAAAAGCAGCTATAAACAGCTGATAATATTTATCCACGATTACAAATGATATATAATATATAATATATATAATTATTATATATATAGGTACTATATAGTTATAAAAACATAATAATAATATAGGTAGGTACCTATATAAGGCGATATATTTATAACTACCTATATTGTTCGTGTTATCATATCTACGCATCGTTGGCATATTATAGATACAATAGTTTACATTATTATTATTAATTATTATATTATGTTTCTCGAACGACAATTTTTTTTTAAACAGCACTAGGTACGCATAATAATATACTATTATATAAGCTATTAATTATTAATGTACCAACATAATTATAACCATTATTTCTGTTTTTTTTTTTAAAATCGTTTATGTTGAATAAATGTATAAAGTAATTTTTACATTATTCGTATATCATTATAGGTACCTGTAATATGTTTGTTTAACAAATTTACCTACATTTTCACGAAATCTTGCGCATAAAAACGTTAAATTAAACACATTATTATTTTATATTCAGCGATGTTTAATGAATGTGTTTTGTAAGCAAACGCGTGTGTCAGTTTTTAGTTAAATATATCGTTGTGTCAGCGGGTTGCGTTTGAGCATTACATTTCTAAAAAAAATCACAAATTATAATAAGTATAATAAATATGTACAAAAAAATATTAGAAATTGAGCATGAATTGTGGTAGGTTCCTAATTAAATAATTATTACCATTTATTTATTTATTTTTTTTTTTTTTGTTACCAAATATGTAAAAAAAAAAAATAGAAAATTATACACAGAGTGGGGTAATATTATTGAATAATAATAAAAGAAAATGATTTTTATTCAAAATAAACATACTCGGCCTGAAGTCATTATATACATTTGCAGTATTTGCCATGAATTTTTTATTCACAGTAGCGGGTACAAAAAGCACAATTAGGGGGTGCATGGGAATCTCTTCGGATCCCTTCCAATTTCCCTTGTTGTGCCTTTCCGGGTACTTGAATAGTAAAATCGTTAAAATGCAAATGGTAAATAATTAGTTATAGTATAATATTGTTATAATTAATTATTTTTTACATTTTTAAATTGTGCTTTATTTAGATAAGTAGGTACTAAGGTATACACCTACTATTTATAAACTTACTAGCTATTACGCGGGCCATCAGCTTATTAATCTCTGAGGATTTGCAGAAGACGGAAGAAATACATATTTTAGAGCTCTATTAATTAATTAATTATAATAGTACTGACTATCATTCAACTGTTAAAAATTCTAAGTTTTGGTAGGTATATTATATTATAGGTAATATTATGGTAAAGTTTATGGATTGAACTCGATACGGACAATTAATATAATAATATGATGTACGCAATTCTTTGGAACAAATGAACAATACTACTATTTTCGATGAGCTAAATTTAAATGTATTTCATTGCTAATTTATTTGGATCGTTGAATACTGTATAGAAATTACGCTTGGAAAACGAATCAATAATAGTAAATACCAATGTTTGGTATATGATTTATGATAAACTGTTAGTAATTATTGACGACGATTAATTTAAATTGAATTTTTAAATCAGTTGTATATATATATATATATTGTAATATTTTGTTTTAATTAGAAACGTTTTTAAGCATATTTTTATAACGATATAAAAAAATAAATTATCGCAAAATATATTATTACGCCTTATATACATTTATCACATGTGAATCATTATATGTTTGGTCATAGATAACTCACACAAATCCTGATAATCGCGTAATAGCATATTCTTTATATAAACCTAATGGCATATTAATCATAATATTATTTATCACATTTAAATTATTAAACGTAAATATAATTACGAAATGAGTTTTGCGTGGTACGGTGCAGCGTAAGTTTGATAATTATTGTAACGTCGTCGGTGGTCCATATTAATATTGTACAATAAGCAGCCTACATTTTTATATTGGTCCACAATCAAGTCTCGTTCAAACGAAAATTTAATTTTCTCGGAAACTGGTCATGAAAAACAGTTTGATATCGGTCACAATATATAAAACTTGTTATATCAAAAGGTTACACCTATTATATTATATGGGTTAATATAAGTGCCTCTACTAATGTTTGGTAGGTTAAATCTGGGACCCAGCTTCACGGAGGCTATAAATAATAATAATTGTACTTAACTACAAAGTATTTGTAGATGTGCGTGCAATGTCTGCTATTCAGAAAACTTAAATTGTAGAAAGTTTATAGTTGGTCCCCAATAAAACGTCTGCTATTAAGAGGTGTCCGTTAGGGGAGGTTTCACTGTATATTACGATGTAACATTAAGTAGAAATAGTTGTATACAAAATATACAGTTACATTTAACAAACCAATCCACATAATGTGTATATTATATTATGTGTTCTAAGGATCGTAAACAAACATTATTGATTATAACGAATTGTAGGTATTTATAAAAATTGATGTTATTTCAAAATAAAAAATATTTATTATAATATTATTTGTCTTTCATTTCATACTTTATTTAATATCCTAATCGCTTGAAATTTCATGCAGGACAAGGTCTGTAGGGTCTGCTAGTAACAATATATATAATATATATATAAAATATGTACTATTATTGTATTTTATGCTATATATTGTGTGCTCTCGAGAATGTAAAATTCGAATAAGTTTTACTGAAACCCATATATATATAGGTATATTAAATAAAAAGATATTGTTTATTTACTATACGAAAGTATTTTGAGTTTTGTCTTAAAAAAAAATAAAAACATACTATAGTAGTAAATAAAATCCATTTTTAATACCTGTGTATTGTGTAAAGCTGTAAAAAGCACTTCGGTGAATAGTGAAATTTTCCGTCACAAAATAATTCTGAACAATATTAAGTCAAGATATTAACATTTTGAACAGTTGTACGGGAGGTAAAATTTGCATATGCCGGAGCGCATATAGATAAATTGTTGATTTTTATACGTGAAACATTTATTAGTTTTTAAGATCCTCAGTGGTTATAAAGTATTATCTAATGATGTTGGAAATACAGGAAAATATTTTCTTTGTTAATCATACATTGCTTTACTAACGGATTTAATGCCATGGTGTCTTATTATTACTGATGATTTTGGAGTTCGGAGTAACTATCTGTATGAATGATTTTGATAGGTTTATTAGAAACTGATTCCTCTGCTCGTCGCTTACAGTTTTCTCTATTTTATAAGGAGTGTCAACCTTATGACTATGTAGTATGTATAGTGTATATATTTTCAGTTAAAAACTAACCTAACCTATCGCAAATTAATTTAGTGTGGAATCGTGTGAATGAAAAGGTATACCTTGCGGATGCATGAATCGTCAGAATTTTTATAAAACAATTTATAAAACGATTGTTATTTGGATACAATTTATTCATTTTCTTCAATTTCAATATAAATTTTAAATATTATCGAATATTGAAACAGTTTCAATTTTGATATTACTTTTGATTTTGTATGATGGTTTTTACTTTTTATTGATATTTAAAATTGATTTGAAATTACAGATTTCGAGCTCTAGCTGTCTAAATGATTCCCCGTTACTATTTATAATAATATTAACTGATCAGTGATTGTAAATAATACATTTTTAGAACGGTTAAACGTATAGGTACATAGAAAATATAGACATACGTACAATATATAACATAAAAAATAATTATTATAGTTTCATCGGTCTATGTCCACGCGCGGTTCAACAGCTCGTGAGCGAAGACCGAAGATCATTCAACTAAGAGCTCAAATATCTAATAATTATGCACAAAATAATATTTCATGATATAATATATTAACTAATAATCAAGTAATGATTATATTGATAATAACTATAATGGTTATTATTCATAGTAACACTTTATAAAGGTTTTATTGACAACGGAATTACGGAACACGTCGATCAGGTACAAAAACATCTCGCGGAATTGTATAATAATTAATAATACTTATATTATAGGTATGGATATTATTATATAATACAGCGAGTATAGTGTTGACCCGGCGTATGTTGTTTTGTTCAAACATTTTTTATAGATTATAACTGAACGGAGTTGCTCCTGAAAATAATCGCGGTTTTTAAATAGATACAATCCAATTCTTAATTTTTATTGAATATAATATGATTGCAATAATTATTATTACTATACATTTTATTATTTAACAAATACAATAATTTTCAACAACAACCATAATATTTTAAGCCTTTAAGGTTCCTATACCTACCTATGTTATAGTGTTGTATTAATAATTTGTTGTATTGGACGTAGTACTTATATCGTGTGGATCAAAAATACAGTTTAACTGAAAATGGGTTTATTAAATATAACTAGATAAAGATTAAATTATGATTTTATTTTATTTTATTTTTAGGTAAGTACACATTATATTATACTCAATACTAATATATTTTGTATAGTTTAAACAGAACAGAAGTGTAGTACCTTATATTATATTATAATATGTAGGAACAGATAAATAGATAATACATTATTTTATCGAATCATTAAAATTACATACCTACATAAACAGTTTCAATAAATGCGCTAAGATTTGGAGTTTCATTTGTATACATATAAAAATTCAATTAAAGTTGAACGGATAATTAATATATAATTTTACACGATAACATTATGAATAATTAACCTATAGGTATATATGGGGATATCCATTTAGGTTATTTAACGTGAAACACTAATTATTTCAGAGAACACTAACATTTTTGAAATATTTCTTTTAAATCCATGATTTTAATAACGTTACTACCATGCTTACAATGTAAGATTTTTTGGAAATTATTATACTAATATTTTATAATTTTTTATCGTTATCAATAGTTTTTTTTTTACTTTTTACTCTTTCGAAGGACAATGCATATACATTTGGATAGACATTTATTATATTATTCTAAAACAAGATACAATACAGAGTACTTGGATATTAGATCTATATCAATATCAAATGTTGGATATATTATAGTTTATTAGTTATAAGCTTATAACAGTTATAACTATACTGACATACTGCTATAGTCATGCATGGTTCAAATTTTAATTTTACATATCGTGATGTGCTTTCATATAAAAACCTAAAAAAAAATAATAAAACATTGTTTTTAGAAAAATATTCCGAAAAATATTCCGAAAACTATTCGATGTAAAAATATTTTTTTCCAACATATTAGCTTAGAAAATGATAAAGCCAAAAATTATAAATATCAGAAAATAGTGACGTTGACACGTATTTTTACTGAAAAATCATCCAACTTTCGAAAAAAATAACAATTTTTTCAGTATAAGTTGAATTTTTGATAAAATATTTTCTGTTGTTTTATTTTAAGTGTAAGTACTTACATTGTTATGGCGATAAATTATTTTTCTACTAAAATAATGTTCATTTTATTTTCTGATATTTTACGCAACCTTATCCATTTTATATTCTGTAGCAAAATATCGTTCTAAGTATTTCTATCAACCAAAATCAAATTTTGGACGAGTATATAATATGTAATATAGTTAATTATTAGATTTAACTTTATAAAATACTTATAGCTCATATAAACTACTCGTGCAAAATTTAATATTTATATAACAATATTCAATAATATTCTATCTATATATTACCTATATAAAATTGTATTTGGTGTAGTCTACAGGCACCTAATACATTATATAATATTCAGCGAGTGGTTTCATTTCCGAAGTTCCCATATTTTTTAAATTTTTGACGCATCCAAAATTCATCAAGTTTCGCGTATAATATAATTATACGGTGTATAATATTTGATATACAGTATTATAATTTATAAGTTATGTACGACTTAGATTTTGAAATATACCTACCTACTTTTATAATTATTGCATTCTCGAACAAATATAATATTATAAACTTTTTCTAAAGAATATATATTTATAACTTACGTAGACGCGAGATATATTTAATTAAAAAGACTATTATCTTGTATCGAAAACTTCTAACGGTATATGGAATAATTATTTTAAATAGATAATTATTTAAAAGCCATTGAAAATTATAATTTTTAATTTTCTTAATATTTTTCATCATCATAACATTTTTTTTTCAAACTTTTTAATCATTACTTACGTATAGAGGTACCTATACCTATATTTTATAATATTATAATAGACTTTATAAAACTGTTTTAATTGCTTAAAAAATCAATAAACTTCAAAAATATAGAATATAGATGAAAACTTGAAAAATAGGTGTATGCAATCAATACATTTTATACTTAGCTACTTACTTTTTAACATTTTCACGGAACGATCCATTTATCGTAAGAGATTATATCAGAAAATACTAACGTTTCTGAAAATATTATTTAACATTAAGTCGTTATAACGCAATATTTTTACAATTTTTTTTATCATTATAATTTTTCTACTGTTTTGATGTTTAAATTTATATACTTTGAAGCAGAATATTATTTGGGGTATTTCGATTATTAAAGTTATAATTTTATAAAATACTTATATGCATAACTCATAAACTACAGGTCAAAAATTAGATTTATGTATATAATATCATGAAGTTGCTAAAGAAAAAAAATGAAGAAGTTATTATTATGGTAAAAATATTTTTTTTAAGACTTACAATAGATTATCTAAACATTTTAAAACTGTTTATAAGCTTTTGAAATAATGAATGTCTTAAATTACAATGAATAGACCAACCCTGGGTATATATAAGATATAAATATAATCTTTAGGTGAAGGTTAAAATATATTTGAGCAAGAATTATAATTATATAACTATTTAAAAATAGCAATAGATATTATAACCATCTGTGTAATATTAGCATAGACCTTATACTATGAGTATAAGGTCTATGACTATTAGGTATGTGTAAAAAGAATAAACCGTCGGAAATGAGACAACATTATATTTACATAGGTTTATATTATATGGCACTATACTTATTAACTCGTCAAAATATTTATTTTTTTACTTTTTATATTAATAATAGTTTGTTAATTTTCTATAATTATCTTAAAAATTCAACTATACTTTATTTGGTCATTGAAATAACTTAGGTTTATTCATTTGATTTAAATATTGATCTATCTAGTCAAAATTAAAAAGTTTTTGAATTTTCTGGCTTTAATTGTTTTATACGTCATATTAATATTTCTGTAGGTACCTACACACATCATCCGGTTTTAAATAAAAAGAATGTAAGGTACCTACCATAATTTTCTAGTTAAAATAATATATTTTATGGAAAATCCTAAGTTATTATAGGGCATGACATAGGTATGTATAATATAGGCACAAACTCTTTATGATGTGATATTATAATATATTCGTGTACAAGCGTTATTAAAAAAGTATAGATCAAATTATTTTCAAACTAGTTAAACCAAAAACCAATATTTTTTATTACCTACCTATTATTGACATCATTATACACTTGCATGCGAATTAAATTTATTATTTTTGTCGACTACATTATAATTACTGTTAACAATTAATATTATAACGATCTTATTACAGCGCAGTTCATAAATTATGAAGTATAGGTATATACACGTCGATTCGACTCGTTGCCCTGCACATCAAGAAACGGAAACTGAAGAAATATTTTTCATTACTACGACTGCATTATTTTCGATGACGGAGAATCTTCGAGAATCTTCCGTTTTTCATAACGGAAAGACGTTAGATTTGAAAGAAAAAAAAACCCTAGAGAAACGAAGCGTTCCGTCATCGCCATACTCGCTGCGCGGAGCTCATCGGCTGTCCGCCGCCGCCGCCGCCGCCGCTAGTAGCGTCCGGGCGGCATCATGTCGGTGTGAGTGCGACTGGGTGGTGGGTTGGGGAAACGGCTTAGTGCGGCGGCTACAAACGCGTTTTGTTTCGTCGCCGTACACCACACCCACCCGACTTCTGCTCCGGCGTCGTGGCGGCGGCGGCACATCCTCCAAGACCGTGGCGTCGATGGGCGCCGGCATGCGATTTGCTGCCGCCGTCGATGCCGCCGCCGCAGTGGCGCTGAGTGCGCGCGAACGCCGCCGAACCGGTGGCCGAGCTGGCCTATTTAAGGGCCCGTCCGAGCTCATTCGGCACTCACTCGCACCGTTTCCTTTTCCAAGTACTTGTCCTCTCTCGGACTTGTTTTGATCGCGTTCCATTTTTCTATTCCACTTTGCTTTTTAGCGTTTACTTTTTTTTGTCGAACGGATTTTCATCTCTCGAGATGATCTTCCGAGGCATCGTGTCTGCGATGGTCTTCGTGGCCATCGCGTCCGCCTCTGTGATCCACATGCCGGACCCCATCACCACGCCAGATCGATTAGGTAATATATTTTATATTAATATTTTTATTATTTACAATATTATTATGTTTGTGTTGAATGGTAAAAAATATTCATAACTTTACATCACTAATTATTACATTAATTTTTTAACATGAAATAGTTTTCATTTTTACAGCAATTATAAAATAGTATATTATATACTTGATTTATATTTGTAAAACAATAATCTTTTTGTGCATTTGAATATTTCTACCATTCGATAAAATATAATTAGGAGTAAAATATTTCACTATAGGAAATTAGTTTCATTCGTCATTATAATAATATATTAATCTGCTAATATTTATTATATTTATTTATTATGGTTAGGTTATTGCTTATATTATAATATGCTGTAATCAATAAATTAATATAATATTAAATGGACGAATTTGTGTTTTATAATTGTTATTGTTTAATGGTTTGAAAATATGTATTATGACTAGTATCTAATATCATTCCCATTTATTTATGTTTTGTATATTATGGGTATATATTTCATTATTATTTGAACATTGGGCTGATATAGTTTAATTATTTTAATATAAATATTATTTTTATTTGTTATACATGTTCGTTGTAGATTATTACATTTAAATAATCATTGTGCCCGTATTTATTTTTGTTGGTACATTTTCTCCCTACACAAAACGTGATTTCTATTCAATCAAAATATTATGTTATACTATTCATATTTCTGTCAATTTTTGGAGTATTAGAAATTCATTATAAAATATACTTCAACATTTTGAATTTAAAAAACCCATGTATTCCTATAATATTGTATTGTAATTTTATTTCGGAACATTATACTGATATAGGTACCTATACCTATAGTTAAAGTAGGTAAACTAGGTATACCAACTAATCCAGTAGATCATAACATCGCAGATTGTGTTGGTTTTGATTTTGTTTAAAATATATTGTAATCTATTGTTCTATACGTTAACTCGAAAATTTGCTTAGTTATTCGATTAAGTATTTTTTTCAAATTTAACAAATTCGTATAATATTCGTATATCATATCCATGTCCTATTATTGTTTTAAATATTATTGTTTCAACTATTATCAAAAATACTTCCTATTTTCGTAGATATTTTGTGTCATTATGTTGTAGTTAGTTATTTTTTAAAAACAAACCAATTCAAATATTCATTTAGGTTATCAATTTTCTATCCGTGTTTTGAATATTATTATTGTTTTCGCTATTATCATAAATATTTCCGTTAGGTAATTGATGGAAGGTACAATAAGTAATAATAGCTAGATTTCAGTTGGTAATATTATATATAATTATAAGCAGAAAAATTGTGTTGATTTTTACTAAATTTGAATTTAACTACATAAGATAATATAGGTGTATACTTTATTCAGACGCAATTTTGCAGTAATAATCGTTTAAATTTGTAAAGATATTAAGGGATTGAATCTATGTATTTTGTGGGTAAATGGTCATTAAGTTTGAGCTTGAGTCCTCCAACACATAACTCGTCTCGTAACAGAATTTCTAATTGCAACATCAGTTTAGTTGATTTTCAAAACTTAAAATACGAGATTCTTAAAAAAATATATAATATACCAATATGCAAATTTCGTAAAATTCGTAAAAAGATCGATGTACTAAACTACTAACTATTATTTTCATATATTTTCAAACATAAATGCAACAACTATAATTTTATTATTATTCGTTATATCATTACGATGTGCATTTATAGCACTCCCGCACTCGAGAATTCAAATGATAGGTACTGTAATATTATAGTCTTGAAAAAATGTTGCCATTAATTCGATACAATAGGTATACTTGTTATCAACGATTCATATTATATTATCATGATACTATATATATCCGCCTTTGATTGCACGCTGTTATTGTTGTTATATTTTTAGTAGTAACATAACAGTTGTATTTTCATTTATCACGTAATAATAATAATTATATAATAATCAAATACATTGATTATTGAACAATAACAAATGTGTGCGCACGCATGACTGGGCTGGCAGGTGACCGTTTATCCCGCGCGCGCCATCCTCTTTTACCCACATAATACCCACTCAAACCACTGTCGATGACTATAAATGCGCCAAAGAACAAAACACCAGTAGTAGTAATAATAATAATAATAATAATAACTCTTTGTAAACAAAAACTTATTGCCGCATGTTTATTGTGTGTAGCTCGAGTAATGCGAACCATAGATATTAAAGAATGGATAGGCCATGGCTGTATTAATAAAACGGAGAGACTGATTTTTATTATTACTTCTCATTCTGGCATAGGTTTTATCATAAATTGTGTATAATAATTATTTAAATATATATTTGTGTTAAGACCTCTATAAATCCAAAATATTTCATGTTCCCGTATGATAAGCATAAATGGCCAATCCATTCTTTAATATCTATGATGTAAATATAGTATTATCATTTCATCTTGAAATCCGTGTGTGTGAAGGAGCGGGGGGGGGGGGAGTGGGATTTGAGTAGTTTTAAATAATTGTGTTTTCCATATTACACACTTATCTGCCTAAATATATTATAATTTTGTCACCCGCAACGCTTGAGTTATTTATTAGTCATTTTTACTTGTTGTTGTCACTTTGATATCATAATATTATCATGGTTCGTCGGGACTTGTAGCACTTTAAAAAGTATTTATTTTGGGTTTTTTAGGTTTTATATAAAAAAAATGATTCCTACAAATCATAATCTAAGAGCTTACGAATTCAGTCCTTTTTTTTTGAAATTTCAATCAAACTTCAGGAAGTAGGTTGAATTTACTACCGTTTTTGGTAGTTTTTATTGGTGTTGCATAAAAGAATATATTTCGTTTTTCTCGATTTATTAACACGAGCGTGCGCGTTCGAAAGTGGCATTCACGGGCGGCTCGCGACTGCCGAACGTATCTATTACGTATACACTAATGATAATAATTTACTTCGCAAACAATCACAATCGGTAACGAGTATGAGAAATTTAATTGCTTATACACAATCCCTTATTAAATCACTGCAACCAATCCCCTTCAATAGAAATAAGCACTTCGTGCAAATTTAATTTTAGATTTTGTCCATTTTTTTGAATAAAATTTGAATTATTTGTTTAATTTTTGGAAATTAATTATATCTGTAGTGAAAAATGTTTATAAAATATATAACTTACCACAATCCTCGAAATCTATGAAATATCGTATTATTTTGAATATACTGTACTTTTAAACGTGTACACCTAATTTTATAAATGCCTATTTCTAAATATACTGATAATATGCAACATTCCGTTATAACTGCAAGTTTTTTGTAGGTACTGTTGACTACTTACGTGGTAATAAAAAAACATAGAAATATAAATGTTGTGATCGTGCAAATACAATAATTTACCTAGCTAAGTACTATACCTATGTAATAACAATGTACGGTGTTTTGTGCGCAGGATTAACGATTACCGATACTCCGTCGAAAACTTTTCAGTCGGTTAATAATACTTCAAACGTCAAACCAGCTGATAATATTACAACCGTTGAGCCAACAACACCAACACCGACCGAGATGCCCATGCTCACCTGTTACTGCAATCTGCCCGAGTGTTTGGTAGCCGCCGGGGGAGATGGAACTTGCTCCACCCGGCTTGGCTGTTATTCTGAAGTTCAACCCATTATTCCTGTAATCGAAGAAGAAATCATGATCCCGGTCAAAAACGAATCAATCAAAACCTCTAATGGCTCAGCTGTTTCTCCAATCATTCCTGAATTAGAAAAGACCCCGGTTTCTGTAACCATCGGACATCCAGCAACCATCAGGGGATCATTTGGATGTTTGGATCAGTTATACGTCGCGTGAGTTTATATTATATAATGATAAGAATATATATATATGCTTACATAATAATATGTATATCATACACGTTTTTCATTTGCCGTGGTGGTTCCAGGATTGATAATTTATGCAGGGCCATGTGTTCCAACTTATACATAATATCAACTAAAAAATTTTAATATTTAATCGTATAGATTTACATATGTCTTTGTATGTACCTATTTTTATTAAGTAAACGGATTTTTAAACACATATACATCCTTATGGTGTATTTAAATTAAGGTAAAATCGTCAATGGAGGGTTATGAGAGGTTATAAAACATATTGGAACTTACCCATCCCGTCTCATAATACAAAAATAAACTGGACCTTCCACGGCTGCTTTCTCGCAACTATGCGATCGCATGTTCGCACGTTGCATTTCATAATAATACATTATATTAATACATCACATTGGTCATTTCACCTCAATTCGAGTCGCTCATTCTATACACGCTTATATTATTTTGTAATATTATGGGGTAGACTAGATCAGTGTCATAGTGACGTTACCTAGAGAAAAATTCATTTTGTATGGCGGGTCAATATTAGTGTTAGTACATAATAATATACCTATTATAATTCGAGTCACACATTTGTATGCAGTCGCTGCGTATAAAGATTATCATGTATTTATTTGGTACGGGCGACACATGTACCTACTCCGCCAATTGGACTCGTCTTCTTAGTTTTTGAAATATTTTCATATCGTACTATAATTGAGGCGTTGACATGGAAAAGGTACTAAGTCATAAAAACCAAATTTTACAGAAGGAAAAAACTGATTTTAGCAAACCACCATGATTTACAACCAGTGCCATCTTGTGTTCAACGTAATTATTAATATTTAAAGAAATTTGAGTTAGTTCTTTTTCCAGGCCATTAGCATATGTATTTAGTACCTTTTCAACGAAAAAACGAAAAATTGATTTTTTTTGACTTAGTACCTTTTCCATGTCAACGCCTCGATTATATGATACTGTGATAATTATATTGTACATTTGAAATTATTTGAATATTAATTTACATCTAACACAAAATTAATATTATGATTCTGAATAAACAGCAATAATGCTGTTCGTTTGTTGTTAGTTTTTATAGGTGTTATTTTTGGATTTTCTTTTCTTTTGTTTCACAGTTGCTTTTTAGCTATACATTATTTTTATTATATCTGTATTATGTATATTATTTGATAAATATTTATGCGATTACCAGTACGAATACAACACAGTGCACATCATTATAATATACCACAGCTTTGAACCTACGTTGTGTAGTTTTTCATTAGCATAGTCGCATGATATATCTTCACACGTAGACTTAAATATTATTACATACAATACGAACACTTATATTGTAGAAATGACATATTATTGAGTATTCATCAGCGTATAATTTATATAGATATCGCATTCCTTCCAAATCCTATGCAGAACAGGGGTTTTCTGTTTAACGAGTAGGTATCCTTCTGCCACATAGACACCTTTATAAAATTATTACGTAAATAGACGGGATTGAAGATTACGATATTTTTTATAAATCAGACAACACTTTTGTGGATTGCATAGCATAAATTTGTTTTCTAAAAGTTCAATTTTTAAGTTTTCATTTTTAATTCGTCTTTATAATATAGGTGATATAATATAATTTATAACCATTACATCATGTGTTCACAATTTTCATACCAAAAGCTAGGTTCAATGGTAAATAGATTTTTTAAAAGTTCAATAGTTCCTATAAAAATATTTTCAACTTTATTCGAATGTAATGGTAGGTACATTAATTATTGAAACCCATTTTTAAAAATAATCAAAAGGATTTAGTATTTAATATACCAATTAATTTTCAGCAAAAACATTTTATAGGTTTTTTCTCGATGTTTAGATATTGGTGAAATGATTATCTATATTTTCCCCACAAAATTGTAAAAATAAAACTAAATAATACTATTTTATATTTTAATTTTCAATTATTACTTTAGTATTATTTTTTAAATATTTAGAACATATCAATTACTTATAAGTTATAACGCATTACTTCGACTAACTTATTCTGACATCATGCGCATGCTGATATTATAAGTTCCTATCATACATTCATACTTATATCATTTATATACCATACCATCAATAATTTGATAGATCATACAATTGTGTTGTCCGTCATCCGTTTTCTGCAACAATAAAAAATTGTATCATCGTATATAATATATTATTATTATTCTTATAAACATTGTCGTGTACATAATACTGATTGGCATGTGTTTTTGTTTGTCTGTTGTGGCGCGTTCCGCTCGTGCGTCCCCGACTGCGTTCGTTTCCGGTGAACATATATACAGAAAACAATCCTGCGATGAAATCCTGAAATCGATGGAAGCCGAAGCCTCCGAATTCCCCATCATTCAAATTCCTACTAACGGAGCTACACCCTCTGCTACCAACGATGGTATCCATGCATTCCACTGCTGCCAAACACAGAGATGCAATGGAAACCAATCAGGTCCAGCAGAGGGTTCCGTAAAATCTGCCCAAGCCGTTTTAGTTGCCGAATTGAAAAACACTGTTGCATCCCAAGTGATTCCTCTTGGGGTGCAAAATTCTACAGTGGGGGTGCCTTGGACCCCCGCTGTAGAATCTTCGGTCAACAACGCAGATTTACCTAACAACAAATCGGAGATCAATAACATAGAATTATCCAACACTAAGAAAATGAACGCATCAACTTCAGACTTGTGGCACTCATTCTTCTCTATGGGTCAACCAAATGCCCCGTCCGCCTTGCAATCGGATAACAGCTCCGAGATAGCCACATTCATTGATGCAACCACTCCCGCTATTCCTGCTGCGATGCCACCAACATCACCCGTGGCCGTACCAGACAACCAGGAGATTACCCACGATGGCACCGCCAGTCATTTGGAACACGTAGTGTCCAAACGTCATGACCGCCCAAAGGGTATGTAAAATAACACGTTGTATCGCCAATGTGGTTGTCTAAGTGTATAATATTTAAATTTAATAAAACTTTATATTTGTTGTTGCTCTGACGTGCTGTACATAATATATAACCATAATATAACGTGTTTTATTAATGATAATATTATACTACTTAAAATATATTATAATTCATTTTTATAATCTACAAATAAATTATATGAAAAACAATTTCTCACAGTTTTTTTTTAAAATTTTTACTATGATGTCTTTTATATATATATATATTTTTTTTTTAAATTAAATAATTCTCTTAATTAACTACTATTGTAAACCCAACTTAATAAATTATTTTTTCAAATGTGAATAAAAAAAAAAAAAATGGTTTCGACCAACAAATGTCTTGTATTTATTTTATCATAAATATGTTGTAATTATATAGTTATATTTCTTCTGGGTATAAAATGTATTTTTAAGAACAGTTGTATACAGTAGAAACTGTTTATAATGACGTTAAAAGACAACAAAAAATAAGCCATATTGATCCGTTTGTCATACTCAAATTAAAAAAGAAAAAAAAAGTGTAATTAGAAAACATAACTTTATAAATTATCAAATATTAAAGTTTTGCAGTGACCTTTAATTTTTGTCATTTAACTAGGTATGTCGCTATAACCATTGTCATTATAAACGATTTCTACTATATATGTACAAAATATATATTATATTATATAATAATTATAGACATTTCACATTCGCATACATATACACAATACACATATGGTTACCTATCTGATTATTGAATGGACCACAACACATTTTGTAATACTTATAATAATTATAAATTATCACCACTTTTCAACTCAATCGATGGAACCGACCGACTAGTATTATACCTAATACATTTATAAGTAGTTAATTTATTTTTACGATGTCTGCTGCTGATTGTTTTTGAGTGAATTCAAATCATTTCGATATCATATCCTATTATACACAAATAAGAGTTTAAATTTAAATTAAAAAAGTATCGAAAACAGCTAAACGCAGACGATATAATATATTTCTCCGTTGTAGTCCATTGGTTTATTAGAAAACAAAACAAAATATAGACTCACAATACTTAATATGTCAGAGCACACGCCACACACACTTAATAGATGTTTTTATCGAACTTGAGACAGATAGAGTCTTAAGTTTCCGGTACACATCGTTTATTTATTATTTATTATTATTATTATTATTATTATTTGTTGATAAAACTGATTACCGACGAACCGATGACTTTCATTTATGTATAATATTATATCATATTATATATTACGACCATGGTATTGGGAAATAGGTATTAAATATAAAATTGGAGACACTGCAGTGGTACCCTAGTGTACGGGTTCTGCAGAGTTGTATCTACTAAGTAAGTAACTTGTAACTAATTTTTTATCGGAGTTTTCACAAAGTACTACAAGTCAAACCTCATCTGTTGTTAATACGAATGCATTTTATGCAATGATTACTGATAAAGTTCGAACGATGAAAATAATTTAATGTTAAAAAAAAATTATCAATTCAACCCAATTAAGTTTCAGTGTTGACAACGAGTATCAACGTTTAAAAAAAAAAAAAATTAAGTAACTAGATATATATATCTCACCGGTTTCTAAATTAAAATAATAATGATAACAACTAGATAGGTAGTTCTAAATGTTTGTCTGGTTGCGCTGAAAAATGGCCGCAAGGGTGGACCCTATTCCTTAAGGCAGGATGACTAATAATACCAGTTGTTATCACATATTTTGTTTTATTTAATAGGTGATAACAACTGTTTTACTAAAAAAATAATCGATGTAGGTTATAGGTACTGCTCTCATCTGCGGACGCATACGCATGCGACCTTATATCCTGTGACTATGGTCGTATCTTCGTATATAATATTATATATATTATACATATTATGAACCTACGCGTGACTGCTGAAAACATAATATACACACATGCGTAGTGGCGTGGTAAAGAAGGTAATTGAGAAGCTATAGCTTCAGAGTTTTTTGACGTTCGATGATTTGCCAATGCCTAATAATTGTGTGGTATAATTCCGATAGCTGGAGGCAGTTGAAAATATGACTATATCCGTGATGTTTTTATCGAGTTTTAGATGAGTGATAGAACATCATAGATTTGTCCGTGTAAATTTATTTAAGATCGCTACGCCACTATGCAATGCAGAGTATCATATTAAATATGTTATGATTTTCTTCATGTTGTCGACGTAGTTGTTATCGTCGTCGGGTCGTCCATTAGATCAGTGATCTATGTTGACAGTATAATAATATATAAATATTGTTTTGTCGGTTTTGGGTGTGCAGTCGTGCCGGTCTTAAAGCAGAACCCTGACGACCAGGAGAATATTTCAGACTTCGACGATGACATCGCAGCCGAGATTTTATTAGCAGTTGCTACCACCAAGTCACCTGCGATAATCACGCAGATAGGTGCCGTGACCTATCGTTCCACCCTGAACACGGACCCACAACACGGTGGCATTCCGGATTTTTCATCACCCCCGGACCTGAAGAAGAAGACTATTACTTCTAAATCCTTCCCATCGTCCGGGGATATAAGCAACAACAGCAACCACTTTAAAATTCACACCGATAACGACGACACTGACTTTAATAATAGAGTGCTCGGTATAATCTGCGCCATATTTGCCGGGATAATTATCACCCTATCCGTGTTGTCGATGTTGATAATTAGAAATACCCTTAGCCAAACTAATTTGATCAGTAACTACAAAGGGTAAGTGATTCACGTAAATACATAAATATGTAATATGTATAACAATATACAGTGTATACCGTGTTATGTGGGTATTGGTTAATATACGATCATTTGCTTAATCCTTAATGTGAGCAAATGTGTTTGGTCCTAACACTCCCAACATGTTCACATTAAGCGGAATTTTCTGTTTTAAAAATAAAAGGTAAATTAACTTAATTGATAGTATAATTTTTATATTTTTTAATACAATTTTATAAGTAACATTATTAATTTATTATTTTAAACTGTATTGATTGTAAAATGGCATAAGTATTTTAACAACAAAACCATCACTGCATTCTCCTCATGATGTAACCAAATCTCCCGCCCCACTTATTAGGAACCACCGGATTACAACTATATTATATTGTTATAATTATTGAAAAAATTTATTTTAATTCGCCACGTGTCTATTTTGTTTGTCCGCATATTATTATTGCGTTTTGTGTGAACCATGACAAATGCAGTGAGTGCAGCAACCCAGGCCAATTGTGCGCATGCAAAGGTGGATTTACCAGGTGCAGACCACGCAGGCAGCCGTCCTCATCCCATCCCCGCGCCGCGGCCGCTGCTGTCAACCGCAACGACTCCACCGCGCCGTTATTGCCGCCTGCCAATCCTGGCCACAAGAGCCGCGGATACATGAATCGCAGCAAAATGAACCGCAGCCAAATTAACCGCGGCCACGCCAACCCCGGTGCATTTTACAACGACTCGATGGGAGACACCACTTACGTTTTCACCCCCGTACCGGTGCATAACAACGTGGCTCCGGTGATGGTGGTCCGCCGTTAAGTTACGCGCTCCACTATTGGTCGTTGTTCAAAGCCCCGCGCAGGAGAAGGTACCTATAATCAAATTATTATTATTATATACAGTATTAATATTAATATTATATTGTAATATTGTATCGAAAATTAAGACGACTAAGAAAATATTATTATGTCATTTCGGTATTTTATATAATTATTACACGTTGGTAGATAGGTATATTATTATTATTATTATTAATTGCGTGTTCTTTGAATGAGACTGATGAAAATATTTTATTTTTATTTTTCTTATATACTGATATAATAGATTTCACAGTTAGTGAGACGACCTAATAGATTAAGTTATTATTATTATTATTAATTTGCCATTATACTATAAACTTCCTTTGGGTATTCGGGATATGTGTTATCGGTTTTTTTAAATCTATTAAAGTTTTTTACGTGTCTAGACGGCAGGGTTGAACTTGAGAGTTGAGACTGAGCTGTACATATTACTCAGAGTTTGATTGAATTCAATTGCTTCCACAGACCACTATTTAAGCGTTAAAAATATTATTTAGTAACATAACTGAATTTAATTTAATATACATATACACACTTTTTGAAAATTATAAGAATATCCAAGGACTTGATCAAGCTAATTCACTTTTATATTTTAAAACTTCGATATGATTGAGTTATCACTAAAAAAATTAACTATCTAAATCTATACTACACCTTTTCTTCAGTTATTTTTATTAGGTATGGTTACTTACAAAATTATTGATATAATTATAGCGAAATCGGTATTACCAGATGGCTTAATTCAAAATGTCTTCAACATTAGGTACCCAACTTTCAAATTAATCATTTCATTTATATAATAAAATGTCCCGAGTAATCCCCCAGTCTTATGGTACTTAGGTTTATATATTTCATTACATTTTTAAACAGATGCACAGGTTGCTATGAGAAAAGTTCCAATATTTTGATAGTGATCCTACGGGATTGTGATGAGTTTACGTACTACATAGGGATCGGTCGGTTTGCGTCATTATCTTTATAAATATGATCTTGATGCCCTTTTTGGCACCCACTACCTAAGTGCACTATTGCGTCACATTTTTACTATTTTATTTTATTATACTATATTTTAGGTAACTCATTTTATTTTGATTTAATTTCTAATAAAGTTTTACGTCAAAATAATGTGGCCTGTTTACATCGACTATCATTGTTCACGAACAAAACGTTAATTATTAATAAATATTATCCAAATGAAAAACATTGTGAGGACACTATACATTCGCTTTTTTTAATTTTTTTAAGTGGACGTTGCACTCTAATGTGTCGTCTCCGTCTTACAAGTGAATAGCTTGGCAAATTTATATGCAGCAGATCACGTTTAGTTCCGTTAGTTTAAAAATTAGGGTGAATCAGCCTACTATGAAACTTGATGTCAAGAAAATGATCTGTGTTTGTGGGTTTTATATGATAGTTCAATTTTTAGCAAGTTATGCGTATATAAAAAGTGTAAATTAAAAATTCTCATAACTTACCTAAAAACTAAGTTATCTTAAAATTCCAAATACAAATACAGATAATGTTCTTACCATCAAATTTCATAATTAGTCAATTTACTCTAATTTGTAAACTACAATGGAGCTAAACATGATCTGCTAAACGTAAATTTGTTATGACACACACTTATGAGACGGATACAACGTGTAGCTTTTTTTTTAGATAGGTATACAACTTTGACCAATTTTGATTAGGTATAATTAAAATCTGCTAATCTGGTCAATCGGCCAAATTCAATACGCATTCCTCATGAACTCAGAAAAAAAACTATAGTGTATATTATACAATGTTTTATATAAACTACATTTACTGAATTTACATTTATTAATTGTTAGTAATAACCTAATGTTCATACCTTTCGGTTGAATGAATTGTCTTCAATACAGCTGTATTACTTTTAATTTTTAAATAAAATTCTTTATAAGTTAAACCCAAATTCTATGTATAATATTATTTTATGTTTTATTATTAAACAAAATAATATATAAGTTATTTTCTCTTGTCTTCCATAAACCGGGACAAAATTAATGACCGACCGGGACACCGGGACATGCTGTTAAAACCGAGACTGTCCCGGACATAACTTTATTGTCATGAGATACCTGCTTATTTTCGATTTATATTGATATAGTTATAGTATTTTTTGTACGATATGGTTATTATTATCGTTAGATACTTTTTAAACACCTTAATACAGTAGCATGGCCGTATGTTTGTACAATTTGCTCTCATTTTTTATTTAATGCACTTTATGATTCTTAAGAATAAATTATTGAAGAAAATCTATGATGTTTGAGAGACAGTTTTTCGTTCATTAATAAATTATAGCATTTTTATGTTATTTCGTATTGCAGCTCTACGACATGGCTTTTTTATTTTTTTTTTTTTACAAATATACTTATAATTGTATTTTCCGATTGCAAATTAGCCACTTTTCATTCTCTCTGTGGAATTTTAAACTATTCGTTTTATAATATTGTATATATACTAAATATTTGACTTATTAATTATCATCCAAGTAATTTATGTTCTATCGCTTAAGTACTTATAACAAAAACACTCACTTTTGAATGACAATTACCTACATTGTCACATAATATACTGTAATTAACTAATCAATATTTAACTCGTATTATTGTATTATTATATATAAATCATTATGCACACTTTCATATTTCCAATTTCTGTTTATATTTATTTTTATATAACTACATAATGTATACAAATTTTATAAATGGCATTACAATCGCTGTCTTTATTTGTTATAATAATAAAATTGTTATGCTTGATAAATTATAATCAGTTGCACAACTAGGGCTAACATATTGGAGAAAATGTAACCCTTAACTTATATTACAGATAAAATACGAATTACAGTTGATTTTGAATAACATTTATAATTGAATAATTTATTTTGGGGCCAAGCTATTACATTTTTTGGGGAACTAAGTTTCAAAAGCTCCCCTAGTTGCACTTATGATTATAATATTTCATTACAATATTTAATATGATGTACAATATTTTCAAATTATTCACAATATATGATGAGTGTTTTTTTATATATTAATTGTATTTTTATTTATGTCTTAAACCTATTATCATCATTACATTTTATAATATGAACGGTATTTTGACTTCTGTTCTGTACTCGCTGGCACATAATCGTCACAGGGCATATTATACACCACACTGCTCTACACCACCTGCAGTGGGGCAAATATATATATTGCAGTTGGACTGTTTGCAGCGGTTGTCCGAATTATGATGGCCACAGGCGACCTCACTTGCCACTGCCATTATTGATCGTGTTACCACGGTTTAATAATAAAACATTATACCTATACTGGCACTACACCAATTTATGTAGTTTGAGTGACGTCTTTATCGCATCATAATAAGTATATTATTATCGTTTCCAGTGGCGGTCGATAATATATAGATACCATTATTATAATATTATAATATTAAAAATTATAATTATAATATAATCATAATATTAATATTAAAGGGCCCAGATTTAATTGCTCTAAAGACTATAAAAAATAACTGATAATCCCTTTAAAAAATTACTGAAATTTGTTTTAAAAAAAAAAATATATTTGCAGCTATATACGAAACGAACTGATGGTTTAACTTTAGTCATTTTTAACACTTCATTTTAATTTTACTTTTTTCCTCTGTGATATCGAAGGTTGGAAGAGCTCTGTTAGCATAATACTTCCTCTAAAACCATTGATTCTTCTATCTTAACTATATTATTTTTAACATAAAAACTAAATATCAAACTTATATAGCAGTATAGCACTGAAATAAATAAACCGTATACTATAAACAAATTCGATCATGAATCGCTATGAATATTTCTCTTAATTGTCTATGTATAATAGTTATTAATTTAAAAACAAAAAGATTTAATATTAAATTATAAAAGGTAATTATTTAGTTTCAACATACTAACTCATCGTGTTTATTGTTTATTAAACTACGACGATTAAAATATAAGTATAATTTTTTCATCGAGGACAGATATTTACATTTGAAATATTTGCATATTCTGTTATAATACCTATGTATATTGTATACATATTATTTATAATTATTATTGAATTCTTTTTAAATACTCTTGCATTTGGTAAACAAAAGTAATTGTTTGATTTTTTTTTAACACGATGAATGTTGTATTATCACATTTTTTAAATATATTTATATAGATATAGTTTTTTAGTGTACGTAATTAAATTTCCAATTCAAAAAGTTTTCATATTATACAATAATAACGGTCGTAATTTATTTAATGATCAATATTCAATTTTAATCCATGAATGAATGAAATTTAATGAGTCTACTGAAAAAAAAAAAATTAAAAACCATCGTACTGTCTATTAACGAATTGAAAGCATTATAACTATACGGCCCAGATTTATATGCAATCAAAATCTATAAAATATGTAGATTCATATCATAAATATGCAAAATGATATTCTTTTTTTAATTAACAAACTATGATTTTGAGTAAAAATATTATACAATATAAATATATATTATTATGTATATTATCAAAAAAATTCAATGTACACTACACACGATAAATGAACAGACCAAACTAAAACTAAATTCTGTGTTCCATCAAGTATTGTACAGTATATATAATATGTACATTATACATATGTTGTTATCTAAAGTGCAAGTGATTGGTAACAATCGATAACGATGTCGATTACTTACCGATGTATAGCCGTATAGGTACATTATAATAGGTTATTTTCAATTGAAAGTAGGTATCTTCACAAACGAAAATCCTACAAATTCTAGAATATGCAACATTTATGCAATTTTCAAGAAATATGCAAAAATATGCAAAAAAAATTAACCATAGAATCTACACATTATGAAAGGTCAACATTTATAATCAACATTTTTCTAGGTGAATTGTAAAAGAATATGCATTTGCATATAAATCCGGGCTTCAGTTATAACAATAATATTAATATAGGTATAATTCTTAATACAATTAATTTTGGTCTAGCAATTGACCGATCCGACCGGATGTACCGACCTTGAGTACTGCTACGTTATATACAAATACAATAGGTGTAACAAAAAGACTTCGCAATTAAAAACGTTTAAAAATTGGTACTAGTATGAAAAAAACATGAATGAATGTTCCGAAAATATTTTAAAAAAAGTTGTTACGGTGGCAACTACTCCAAATAATGTTTTACAAAACTGTAAAAAATTAAAATTAAACTTATAATTTAAAACAAAATGTGTGTTGTAAGTTGATGTTTTTACTTTTTTTCAATGTGCATGGAAGTTATTATGATCGTTTAAAATATTATAAATTATAAACAGTGATATCTTATTGCTTTAAAATCGAAATATCAAAAAAAGAAAAACATTTTTAAAATACAGCTAATCTCAAACTTACTTATTGTTTTATTATATTAAAGATTGTAAATACATTTATTTATATATATAAAAAAAAATAATAAAATAAAAAATACAGCTATTGTTTTTAACTTTAAGTTTTATAGTAGGCCAACTCACTTTGATACTAATTCTAACAACACAAGGTCGGTATATACAGGGTGTCCTACAGAGATCTAACATTCTGACAAATGAAATAACTTTTGTTCTAATCAATATTTTTAAAAAATGTCTTTTAAATATAATTCATAGACACTTGCGTTACATTTTTAGAATACATAAAAAATATGTATTATAGTATTATGTATTATAGTATTTTATTAAAAAATAAAAAACTTAAAAACTGATAAAATTTTTTTTCGAAATATTCAATATAGCCAATTTATAAATATGATTTTTAGAAAAATTTGTATGGTAAAAATACTTATTTAAGTCAAATGGCTGATTTTTTACAATTTTTTTAAATATCAATATTTTCGTTAAGTAAATTACGATCTAGTTAATTTATGTTAGAAACCTTGTAATTTCAAGTCATAATAAAGTTTTAAAAAAATATTTTATAAGAAAATTTTTAAATAAGTACATGTTAAAATCTAATTATTTTTTTTATTGTATTTATTTTAATAATATGTGATGTATAAACTATAAATTACTATAATTTACTTAACGAAAATATTTATATTTAAAATTTTTTTAAAAAATCAGCCTTTTAACTTAAATAAGTATTTTTACGATATAAATTTTTCTGAAAATCAAACTTACAAATTGGCTATATTGAATATTTCGGAAAAAAAATGTATATAATGTATAATAAAAAATAAAAAATGTATTCTAAAAATGTAGCGCAAGTATCTATGGATTATATTTAAAAGAAATTTTAAAAAATATTGATTATAACAAAAGTTATTTCATTTGTTAGAATGTCAGATCTCTTTGGGACACCCTGTATGTGTGTGTTAGCAGTAATGTATGTAATACGTTATTTTATAGAATTACTAGTTATTCTATAAAAATCTTAATAAAATTATGATCGTTAATATATATACTACACAGTTTTACTAATTAATATATAATATGCCAGTTGGATTTTCGGCTGTAGTCAATTTGCACCAAAATTGAACCAAAATATTTACAACATGTGTAATTTGCACCATTTTTTTAAAATGCCTTTGTAATTCGCACAAAAATAAAAATATTTAATTTGCCCCATCCTCAGGTAGTAAGAAATAGGAATTGTAATTTGCACCAAAATTAAAATCGATTATTTTTTCGGTAGTATAAACTTACAAATTTTTATATCCTAATATAAATTTAGCTTAGTTTTTATTTATAAAATAGCTGAGCTTATACACATATTGATGTAAGTTTATATAAAACCGTTTAATAATTATGAATGTAAAAAAGTTAGCCAATTAAAAAAATTATATGTAAAATTAAAAATAACAAATGTATGTAATAGATAAATAGATTTCGATAAAGATGTCTATAATCCTAATATAAGTTTAGCTTAGTTTAAATTTATAAAATAGTTGAGCTTATGCGCATATAATTGTGATAATAAATTTATATAAAATCGTATAATTTTGAATATAAAAAAAGTTGATCAAAAAAAATATATGCAAGATTAAAGTCATATTATTCTGAAAATAAAAAAAAAGTTAGCTAATTAAAAAAATTATATATATAATTGATATCGAATTAGTATAAATATAAAAAGTTAGCCAATTAAAAAATTATAAGTGAAATTAAATAAAACAAATTTACCTATGTTGATTTGTAAGGTTTATTTTGATAGTATTTTATGCTTCGCGATCAATTGAAGATGGAATAACCTGGAAATAATAATTTATAATTTAAAAAAAGTAAATTTAGGAAGGCAAATATTAATTGCTGTTATACTTTTCTGTTTTAATACTTACACGTTTTTTGTATTTGTATGCAACTAATTCAATGAATGAAGTTCTTGAAATCAATTTACTATTATACTGGTCCAAAGCATCTTGAATTTGTTTCGTCCGTTGACATGTTTGAGATGTTATTCGCGGAGTTATATGAAAACTTGATAGTTTTATGTACGTGTCTGTTTGAAAATCTGTTGGAACTTTAATGAGACTGAAAATTTGTGGGTGTGGATGATAAAATTCTGAGTTAAATTTACTGTGAAAGGATTCACATGCATTCGTTGTAAGTGACGACGAGGTGATGTAACTGCCCAAATATACGGTGGAAATAATGAATTTTTGTCTATATAATTGTCAGTCAAATAGTCAGCAAACATTTGAAATTTAATATCAGATGGCATTGTTGACATAAAGTCATCAACAAAACATGAGCCCACTTCATTAGGATTTAAAAATATTAACCCAAAAATATTATTCAACCATTCACATTCGGGGGTTTTATTATTTTTATACGCTTTACACAGTCCTAAGTTTTGTATTTTTTTGTAACAAGACTGCGTTAAGTGAAAACGACATCCAAAGATATTCACATTATTCCAAACTTCTCTTAAATGCGATATGTCGAATCGATTCTTCGAAATCGCTTATTACTGTTATAGGTTTTAATATTGGACCAACATTTTGACATTCGAGTACCAAAATATTTAAAAAATGTGCGTACGTTTGTTTTGTTTTATTCGGTAACAACGCAAATACAAGTGGAACGTAATTATTATTAAAATATCCATGTAAAGTAAACAGTTGGGTGAATAATTTCGGACAATAATCAAATGTTCCATCAAGATAAATTGTTTCACTTTTACATAGGAAATCGATGTTTGTTTTGCAAGAAAATATAATTATATTTTTATCAGAATTGTTCGTTAAAATAAACGATCACCTGTATGTGTTTTAATATCCATAGTTAACAGCATTGTATGTACTTCATTCAGTGATACTGGACATTTTGGCAATATTTTCCTCTTCGTGTTGTATATATTACGTCTTAAATCAGAAACATCCTTAGTAGTGATACCATTGGAAACTGTTAAATTTTGCACTACATTTCTTAAAATTTTGGCTGGTTCTTCATATGGTGATTCCCGTGCATTTATTTTACACAGTTGATTTATTTTATAAACATTTAAATTTTTCTCATCGTGATTTATAAGTACACTTTCATCACGGACAATCGTCATATTTTCACCTGTAGTAAACAATTTTGCTGAACATTTTCTATGTGTACAACGCCAACGAATTGTATTTGTGGTTTTTGTTTTATATGCAAAATAAAAAGTATGATTATTATATTCTAAAATATCTTCCCCTCGATTACTTTTAATTATCTTAACTTCCATTTTTCAAGCAAAAAATATTAAAAACTGCACTACAAAAATATTACGTTAACTTATATATTACGATGAAACGGCAAGACTAAACGTATAGATAGCTTAGTGTTTGATCAAAATAATAAACTGATATACATTATATAAATATTATATACAACGCGATTATGGCCGCTAATTGGACGTAAAACGTCAAAATATTACCAGATCAGGCGAAAAATCCCAAAAAATTATTACTGTCATTCGTGTCCATCTAGTCTCGACGTCTACGAAGATACCGAGGAATAATCGAATATTTGATAAACGATAATCGAACAAATAAATAATCATTTTGGTGCAAATTACAAATTCTATTTTCGACTACCTGTGGGTGGCGCAAATTACATACCCTTATTTTGGTGCAAATTACAAACACTATTTTTGACTACCTGCAGTGGTGCAAATTACAAACTCCCGGATTTTCACTAATGTATGAAATTTATATTGTTAGGTAATATACCGAGACTGGATTAGATAAGTCTCTTTGTTGTGTAGAATTTATTGTAAGTCTATGTTTATAATTCATGTAAATTAAATTGCGAATAAAAATCTACAGCAAAGTAAAAAAAAAAAGAAAAATAGAAATTCAGAATTTTGTTTCTTGAAAATACTTATTTATATTATGTTATTTCATAACGTGTACCTAACAATAAAATAGAATAATAATTTATAAATAATAAATAATTTATTACTTAATAATAATAATTTTGATTACATCACGAGGATTAGAAAGAAATAATACGAATAGTAAAAACTTAAATAAAAAGCAGGAAAGTGGATATCGCTCTGCTGCACAATAGGTTAAAGTGGGTTACTGCGTAATGGATGGAATTAAATTTGGTTTCAAAAATCGATTCTGAGTGGAGACGGTTTATCTGTCTAGGATATATTATAGATTATTATTACTTACTATTGGTACTTATTAAAATATTTGACTTTCCAGTGGATATTTTTTTTTTTTATAAAGGTATACAAACTTATAAGGAATCTTAGATTTAAAAGAAAACATTTTTATGAATTTCTATCTAAGATAATTTGAACATTGCCGTAATTTTTACGTATTTAGTCAAAATTTGAACTTTAAATGCTTATAAAAAAAAAACCATGCCTATGTGTTTTTGATATTGTTCAACTGCTATTGAAATAATATGTTGAAAGCCTTATATTAAATTTTGAAGCTTTTTGACCCAACCACTAAAATTTTTATTGACATTAATAGAAAAAAAAAAACTAAAAAAGTTTAAAAATTAAAATGTCAGTAAACATCTCAAAATTATTTTGAAAATCATATCAAATATATAAAATGCCTTTTAAAGTTACATCAAAAACCAAAATCGATTTTATCGAAAAACGATTGTGCGTAAAAATTCCCGTTTTTCCTTAATTATTGGGAATTTTTTACTTTATTAATTAATACTTTATTTTAAAGTATCAACTAGATTCACTTTCTGATCGAACGAGGTACTGAAGTCGAAAATCGAAGCATTTTTACTTCCCCAAAACGTGATGACAGACACAAAAAAAACAAACACATATCATGGTAAAATCAATATATTCCTCGCTCCGCTCAGAATCTAAAATAAAAATAAATATTCAATTTTAATAAGATTATTAAATCATACCATAACGCAAACATAATATTGAAAGATATTTATAGGACGATGAGTGATGAAGTGTATCCTATTTCTTGGGACACACGGTATAGGTAGATTCAATTATAGTTTTGAATATATTAACTAAACCGTTATTGTTAGTTTATAAAATATCTAATCAGCATGTAGAATAACTAACTGAAGTATGTATTTATGGATTTATTCAATACATTAACAGAAAGTACCCTTATAGTTCTATAGAATTACTGAACTTCATACATTAACGCTAACATATATACCTACTTCTCAACACATTTGCTATGTTACTCGTGGATCATAGAAAGAAAAAACAAAATACGGTCTATAGGTACTGCATACATCAACTCCAGTTAAATTTATGTTTCTACTGCATATCGTATAGTATCAGTTGTAGATAGAATAAAAAAGGATTTAATTATTTATTTTTTCATTTAACTCGCCAAGGTTTTAAATAAAAAAATACATCAGTATTAAAAGTCCTTGATTAGACATTCTGATGTTTTATTGTGAAAACCTGCTACAGCTAGTGTGCGTCAATAGAAAAAATTCTAGTAGTATGCATTTTTAATAAATTGTTTATTTATTTATTACTCGAAAATCACACAATATTGCTATATTATGTGTGACCCAAATGATAATAACTACAGAACTAATAACCAATTGATTAGCTATATATTTATGAAATTTTTATGTATATATCTAGACATTGTTCACGAACTATTCGCATCAAGAATATTATATAGCCATATAGGTTTTGTTGTCAGTGACAAACAAAGTCGGTTATCCTTATCACTTATAATAATATTCAGTTATGCAATTGCCAACGCTGTGTTAAGTTATTTTCTCGAATATTATTAAATGTTATTTCAAAGGAGTCACTTAACTCTTCAAGGCACGATACTTTAATAAATGAAAACTCCGTCTTCCAAATCCACATAGTTTTTATTTTTTTCAAACTTTTTTACAACAAAACACGGGTTTATTACTTACAATGAAATATTAAAAAAGTTTAAAATTAAAATATGTTTAATTTTTATTTATAAAAAGAAGTGGGTTAGTAAGTACCTACTAAGCGGGTTAGTAAACAAGAAAAACACAGTACCTATATTATTTTAATTTCTGCAGGGTGAGTAATAAGTCGAATACGAAGTATTAGGTTAAGTGGGTAGAAGACTAATTTATATTTAGAACCAATGTTAGTTATAGTAGCATGAACAGTAAAATCTCAGTAACTCAAATTTCTGTAAGTCAAATTTTCTATGACTCGAAGGATTGCCTTGAACTCAGCATTTTAATATTTACATAAAACGTTTTCTGTAATTCAAATTTTTGATAAATTTAATTATTTGTCGCAAATCGATTCGAGTTATTAATATTATACATGTCTATAATATATTATACTACATAAATACTATATACTATAATATTTATAATATTATTTAATATTCATACACAATCATAATTTAAAATTCATAAATTTATTAAATATATTTCATACCTACATTTTAAATTAATACAAAACATTAATAAAAAAAAAAAAAATAATATAAATTAATATATATATATATATATATATTACAAAATTCTTAATTCATTAACTTTATAAGTATTTTTTGATCATATGAATACAGCATAATATGTAATTTTTATTTATATAATAGAATACTATTTGGGAGTACTTCGATACAAACAAATCGTATTTTGAATAAATTATACATAGTAAGTGTTTTTAAGTTTTGTTTTCACGTAAGTTGATTGGCAGTGATTTTATAATAAATGCGTAACAGATAACAGATATTTTGAAAACTGTGTAATCACATTATATTATAATAATAATTCTAACTTAAACACATCTTGGCTAAATGTGCCGCTCCATAAAATCATATATATATACATGATGTCCCGCTAGGATTTACTCATTGCGATATCAAATAAAATTTTATAAGAATTTATAAAAATTTTTATTTAATTTAAATTTTTAAATTAAATTAAATATTTTAAATTAATTTTAATTTTAATTTTTTTATAAAAATTTTATAAAAATTCTGGTCATATAATAAGACTCACAGGGATATGAACTACAATTATTTCATTTTTAAATTTATTATAATTTAGTGGTAAAATTTTTAAAAATATATTTTTTTTTATTTAATTATTAACAAAAAAAAAATTAAAGATAGCCATTTTGTAGAGCTTATTTTTCTGAAAATATTGACGTTTCAAATTTTATTTTCATTAATTTCCTGATTTTTAAAATTTTTTCTAATTTTAAAGAGATAAAATACGATATTATAACCAGACACACTGAGAGTGTTCGGTCAGCCGTACGAGAACGCGTGCGGCGCGCGGCGCAGCGGATCACATGTTTGATAACACTATGATGTTGAGAATTCGCAATTTTGCACTAAACTAAAAAAAAAAAAAATTAAAAATCGGGAAATAAATTAATATAACATTTTTAAATGTCAATAGTTTTAGAAAAATAAACTCTACAAAATGGCTGAAGTCAATTTAATAACTAAATAAATAAATATATCTTTTAACTTTTGTACAACAACATTAAAATAAATTAAAATATGAAATAATTGTAGTTCTTATCCCAGTGAAACTTATTAAATAACCAGAATTTCGATACCTTTATTATTTTGGGTGATATCGCAGGTACCTCGCGGTACACCCTGTTTCCCAACCTTTTTGCAATTTAGACCCA
Source organism: Diuraphis noxia (assembly GCF_037042655.1). Lineage (NCBI taxonomy): Eukaryota > Metazoa > Arthropoda > Insecta > Hemiptera > Aphididae > Diuraphis > Diuraphis noxia. The sequence goes on from NW_028301711.1 coordinate 50,980,642, forward strand.
TAAATTTAATCTTTATTAGGTACGCAACCTCCGCAAAAAAAAAAAAAAAAGTATGTCTTAAATAAACAAGATTTTTATTACAACCCATTTTATCATTGAATTTTTTATAAAATACAATACGAATACAATATACTGAATAATAATTACTTAATAAATAAATGCCCGTTATGGCCCGTTAGCCACCCCCTTGGGTGCGCGCTTGACAGTCATTACCATTTGACGCGATCCACATCATTTTTAATATTGTTTAATATTATTGTTTGTTTTGTAATGTTATACCGATGGAATTTAAAATTTATTATTATTGTTGATAAAAACTGATATTTATGTGTTTGTGTATGTAACTAATTAACAGTTAAGTCTATCGCATTCATTGTTTTGAAATTTGGTACATAGGCCTATCATGGGCACTTTAAAGTCAATGTTTTTCATTTTTCATTTTAAATAGAGACTCAGACAGGTATTTGATGGCTCATTGAATATGAATATCTTTTTGTTCGTATATGAGGTTACTAGCATTTTAGCTATGGATATAATATTTTAGACGTTTTATATTTTGTATTTTGTATTTTTTTTTTTTTTTTTTGAAATCTCCCAAATTTACTGTGTTAAATATCTGTACAGTTTTTATAATTAAACGGTTTAAAATGGACAGATAAACCCTAACATAATATCAAAATCTTGTGGAAATTTCAATTAATATATTTACAGGTTATTGCAGAAAGATCTGACCTAACCGTTTTCAGTTTTAATTTTTTTATGATTTTTCTGGTCACCCAAGAATACTACATAATATAATATAACACAATATTATTATTATTATTATTATTTTACACAAATAAGACAACTCATTGTATATTTTATTATATGGCCCCGCGGTGCTCGTAAGATATATAGTCGTAAAATTTTTTTTTTCTTGAATATTTCATTTTATTTTACCATCTCCACCGCCGCCGCTACTTCGAGTATGATCAACGAAATATAATAAATACCTAAATTTATGTCCCAAAGCAGTCAGTTGCCGCAGTGAACACAATAAAAATGTAAAATATTATATTTCAAAGCCGATGCCGCTGTCACATTATTCCGTGGTTAACGATCGGTGATATTTTTCCGAAAAAATACTTCGAGCCTTACATTAACCAATTACACGGTATCATGTACACACACACACACACACACACACACACGCTGCAGTATTCTCATTGTATAAAATCGTTTCAAGTCTTCCACTCAGACCGGCTTTTAAAATATTTTGGGCCTACTGCATGTGTCATTGTTAACGGATCAATGGCCATCATTGTGTTACGAAATACATTTAACACACAGACACACATACACACAACACACGTACGATCATATTTTAGACATTATCCGTTGCAAGGGCGAGAGGGTGGTGTCAGAGGCCAGAGGGAGAGAATCGCCCAGAAATATTTCTGCATTTGTTGAGAACTCACACGTGTTGTGCACCCGCACACTAGCGGCGATCGATGTCCGGTTGGTTCTGTTTCATTCGATAACACACCGACAAATACAATAAATAATAATAAATCGTGGGCCAAGTTTCGGAGGGCGTGGTGCACTGCAGTAGTTACTATTATTATATGTTAAAATACTCGATGTATGTTCACAAAACGAATCGATCAGTGGAATCGACGAAACGGAAAGAAAAAAAACATATACCTACAATGACAATGACGCCTAACACTCGTCCACCACCTGCTGCTTTTACAGCGAGTGGAGTGTGGATACGAAATAAAATTAATACGAAAATCTCCGTCCCAAACGGTGTCTACACCAAATATATTATAGGAATCATAATTTCCGAAAGTAAAGATCTGTTTTTTACATTGATCCACCGATACGTATTTTTAACCTGAAAGCACTTAATTCCATATAAAAATCCAAATATACATATCTTTACAAAAGCTATATTAGATGTTCAATTATTATTATATTATTCATTTTAATATTGTGTAAAAAAAGATATAAGTATCTGAATATAATATATATAAATAATAAATCTGTACATAAATTATGTAGGTACGTATTACTTACGTAATGTTAATAATTATATATTTTTCTATTATTTCTATTTTATTTTTCTATGATTTATTTTTATAATTATTGTATTTAAATACAATAGATATATTATAATTAGGGCCTGGATTTAAATATACTCAAAACCATACAAATATGCCAAAAATGACCTTAATAATGCCATTTATATTTATTTTTTTATAAAATTTGTTATTTTAATTTGGAATTTATTATTAAAATATATTTATTACTTTATTGAAAAAAAAATTGGAAAAATTGACTTGATGCTGCTATGAAAAAAACATACCGGTGGATTTTACATGAAAAAAGGTCTAAAAAGGTCACAATCGGTGGAGTTTACATGCGCCCTTAGAAAAACCTAGAAAAATAATACTTTAATACTTAATCATTAATTTAAAATTTTTAGATCTCATTAGCGTTATCCAGTAGACACCACGAAGAGGTTGGCTCTATTTAGTCTCCCAAAAATATTTGAGTATAATGTTTAATTACTTGTCATAGTTTTATTATTATTATTAACTTGCTGTATATATTACAATTATATAATGTTTTTAACGGTAAATATCGAACCAATTAGGGATAAATATTTGCAACATCTTTATCGACTTCGTATTCCTCAAATTTGTTTGTTTAATACATATGTAGTTTCATAAACCATATCTTATAAAGATTGTTATTCTTTTTATTCGCGATAACATACTGGTAATTAGCGTATGTACCCAAACGTGTTCTATATTTACAGGTAAAAATAATGTAATGTACCCAAACGTGCTTCGCCCATCGAATTAAACATAATTACCTTGACAAGATGGGGTAACGGCGGGTATGGTTGAATTCCACTTATTTTAGTCGAATTGCACTCGGATAAAAGCAGGTAGTGATCAAATTGCACTTGGGCACATAAAAAGTATTTCAATAAGATTATCATGTATTTGAAGGAGTTAAAAAATTAGTAAACACTCATTTTCCTTCCCACTTACAATCTTAGGACTGACAATGATTTTAATCATTGGTATGGTTGAAAATGATTATTTTATACATCACATTAGGTTTAATTATATTTATACATTGTAATTACGAGTATTATAGTACAGTAGTCGCCACATATTGGACTCACTTTGTGACCCGACAGTTTGAGTCGATTAACCAAATGAGTCAATAAGGCGAATGACTCAAAAATATATTAAAAATGCTTAAATTTAAAAACAAATTTACTTAAAAATATATATTGAGATTCAAAGTATGTATAAAAATAAAAATCAAGCTATACGCAATTAAAAATAAAATAAAATTAATAGAATGCATACATAATTAATAAAATTAATTAATTTTTTGATAAAAATCCATCTAATGTTGATTGGATTTTCCCTTCTTCAGCCAACTTCATAATCATAAAATATATAAAAGATACCAGATTATTTTTATAACAAGTTTGTTCGATGTATATACATAGGTATTTTATTTATTTATTTAATTTTCAAATGACCCTATTAACCGGTGTGTGAATCGAATAGACGAATTTTTTGCTGTGTGTTAGTATATGTGTGAATCGGGACCCGTCGTTTTGAGTCTAATAGGCGAATGAGTCAATTAACCGTGAGTCCAATAAGCGGCGAGTGGAAATTAATTTTTGTTGTCAAAAACGAGTGTTTGGAATTTACCTTTTTGTAAAAAAAGGAGCCAAATGGTTCACAAAATTAAGTATAAACATATAAATAAAATAGTTTCATAAAAACATGTACTTAAAATTATAGTATAAACCTATAAAATATTATGTGATTAACTCATTGTTCATTGCTGAATATTATAATTTATAATACGCATAGTTCATAGTGGGATTCAATGTAACATAATAATAATAATTGAGATATTTATTATTATTATTATTTTGAAACACTGAATGCGTATAAAGATCATTGCAGGAGCTAAGAATTTGTAGGTTTTGATTAATATTTTAGATTTAAAATAATATAATATACCACTTACCGATTTTCGTACGGTGTATGAATAACATGTACTTATGTAGTTATCTATTGTTTTAGAAAAATAGGTTACCTACTTCAAAAAAATAATCAAAGCACAATAAAATACACTTATACAACATTATCTCATAAGCCGTATGCTCCAGCAATAAATTAGGTATTATATTTAAATATAATTGACACATATTATGTAATTTGGAACAAAGAATTAAGCATTGGTTACATTTTTGTTGTAGAATTTTTGTTTTATGTCACTTTCCAATAAAATATTCGGTTTTGATAGATATAATTCAGGTGGTCACGAAATTACCCCTTCCCCCCATCATGATAATTATCCAAACCTGTGCAATAATTTAGTAAAATTATTGAAAATGATTGCAAATTGATTTTTAGAATTTGCAAATCAAGTGCAAAGTCACACCTAATATTTAAGTTTGGGGGTGGGGGGGATAAATTCATACAGCCCCCAATTCTTTCGATCCATTCCAAAATAACGCCAATATTTAGCAAATCTAATTATTTGCGATTACTTTGCTAAAAATTTGAACAGGTTTGGAAAATTTTAATGATGGTGAGTGGCTAATTAATTAACCACATAATTCGTTGAATATTACACTTGGACCATGGCGAGATCTGCATAACATTTGATTGTAACATTATAAAACATAATATATTATTAGACAGTTGGAATGTAATTGATTATTTATCGAAGGCATAATGTAAAATATCATATTTTTTTCTTTTCGAGGCCAGTGTATAGACGTATATATATACCTGTATATAACCTCCGGTGTGGCCGGTACACGGCAGGCAGGGACGGATTGGCAGAATTTTTCGGCCCGGGAAAATTATTGAGACCGGCCCTCTATACTATAATATCTAATGTGTAGGAAAAAAAATATAAAAATATTACAAACAAAATATAAAAAAAATATAAAAATATAACAAACAAAATATCTTATCTATGTTATCATACTACAAATGTTATACATAATATTACTCGTGTTTTTATAAGTGGTTCAACTCCCCCCCCCCCCCCACAAATCACGATTTAAAGTTTTAAAAATTACAATTTTGTTTACTGACTTATATTTATTAAAATAAAATTTGCACATACATAATATAGCAAAATAATTTAATATGAGAGTTCAGAGTTCTTTATTGAGTAATGCACTTTTTTTTTTTAGCTTATTAATGATATTTTCTGTGTCAATATCATTTAACATTTTTTCTCTACTGCCATTAGCATAAAATCTTCTAAATATGAATCAGATAATGTGCTTCTCAATCTGGTCTTAATACATTTAAGTATAGAGAATGATCTCTCACAAGCTACCTATAAAAAGAAAAGTATATTCTTATAATATTTTAAGTTAAACCTTCAGGAAAAATGATCTTACTTGTGTCGTTGGCAAAGTAAGTAAAAATTTGTAAGCTAAAGTCAATGTGCTATAAGCATTACTATAAAGATTAAATTTCATAAATAGTGTATAACAACAGGTAGCACAATTATTCTTACAGGTCGACAGTGTTGTGCAATTATTGTATTTCTTTAAATTGTCTTCATCATTATCATCATTATCTTCATCATCAATGTGATTCAAGGTATAGGACTCTGCAATATTTATTTTTATGGCTCCTAGTTATTAGAAAAGTGTATTAATTCTGTCCTTAATTTATCAGCAGTAACTTCTGAATCAAATTTTATTAATTTTGAGACTATAACATCAAGTGCTTCAGCTGGAAGACCATTTTTAATGTCATTGAAGTTGCTTACTATTATCATATTATGAGATAAGAAGTGATAAGAAGTCAGAAATTAAAATAATTATGATAAAGACGTGATAAACTAGTAAATAAATAAATATTGAAAAATATGAAAAAAAAATTCATGACAATTTATAACAAAATTAAAAACTGTTTGCGTCTATAGCAGCCCTCAAGGATACCGGCCCACCGGGAAGTTTCCCGGTATCCCGATGGGCCGTTGCACGCAAATCTGTTTCTGCCGTTATTTCGAGGGATTATTTTTCCTTTATTCTTGCCCTGGACGTGGTGGCCCTGAGATTTTCTACTTTCTATAATTATATTGTTATAGTATTAGTTATTATGTTGCTACACTATTGTGCGGAGATTAAATTTACAGTTAAATGAGCTCATTCCAACGACGTCTTAACGATTATTATTAATCGTTGGGTTTCTTTTTAGATTTCTATTATTTCCAAACGTATAATACTTTTATGGCATTGCTTTATTTTTCACGGGTTCCCATTGCACAGTTTCGAACAAACAAGTAAGTATGAGTAGATTGCACTTTTCGACGAAAAATTCAATAAGAAAATGTGGTTACAATAAATGTTTATATCAATCGTCGTTAAGAATTTGATTAAAAATACGTACGTTTAAAAAAATGAAATAAAAAACTTATATATATCGTGTGTTAACAAAAATATAAATTTAGAAATATTGTTTTTTCATTTTTGAATTTGATATTTGATAAAACTGGGGGCTAAATCCTGCACCTATGTCAGAGAATACTTGTATCTATATAAAAATATACTACCTATAAAATAAATGAGAATACGGGATTCTACGTGAAGTCCTGTTTATTTATTATACATATTTATTTATATATTATGTACATTTTTCAAGTAATATCAATATTATAGGTGCAATAAAAATTAAAATATTACAGAAAATATGACATTTAAATTTTTTGTCAATTTAATAAAAATTAAATGTCAATGAATAAACCGGACTTTTTTTCGCGGGACTTTTTTTGTAGATTCAAAATACCCGGAGTGAAAATATATCATTTGTTCATGTTTCAGGGTTATACCTATTACGCATTGTAATGGTACACCATACACAATACCATATTATATTATAATATAATATGGTATTGTTAATATATATTGCTCATGTTTTTGTTCGACAAGAATGTCCTTGTCATGAACTGGGATCTTAGAGGGTTAGTGAGGGGTAAAAACGTACCAGGGTTGAAAATGTTCTCTTCAATTGTAGGGTGATAATGGTTTTTCGGAACGTTTTCTCGCTGTACCCATGTATAAAATTATATAATACGTATTGTGTTTCATTTGAATGGGGCTTAGTACGATCGGATGTGTTAGAATAAAACGATATATATATATATATATAGGGTAGGTACATTTTTGAAATACGAGGATCGGTGAAACAAATCACTGACGGTTTACGGGCGTTGGTTCGAAGGGAGATTATCACCAGGGGATGACGAGCACAAAGAGGCAACGACGAAATTTTATGATGACAGCGGCGGGATGTTCATGTGTTTCTGTGATCGTTCTTTATATTGTATACAATATAATATATGAAAACCAGCTGGAAAAAAATAGAAACCCCTCAACATGCATAAATATAATATAAAGTTGTAAAATGTAAATGGTTTTTCGGCTTGTGTGTTTGATGCCATGAGATACTACCATAATGCATTGTATCTATTATAATATAATACTATATGCAGCTGCGACGAAAAACATGCTCGGCATATTTGGAACCATATTATAGTGTTATTATTATTGTTGTAGAATAGCCGTCCAAAAATATTGTAAATGGACTTCACACTGTGTGCCTCGAAGACCGTTTCGGTTTTATTTGTTTTTCTATAACGTACACGGCTATTGTAGTATGGAAACTGCTTTAATTTTGGTTTATCAATATTTTTAATTAGACTATAAAATGTTACACACTCAGAAAACTTAATATTCTTACACATTTTGAAAGTAAAATAAATAAACAAAAATAACGAAAACTGTTCTGCATTATAGCATATGACGTCATCCTTTGTTAAAAACGTAGTTTCATCCGAAATCAGAACTCTTATAATTTCGAATCCAAAAAGGTGAATAAACAAAAACTGTACACTACTTTTAATTTACAGGCCAAATGCATTACGAATAACGAAAACTTTTACCAAGTTTTACCAAAAGGAATGTAAGAACAAACCTTTTTTTTTAAATCATGATATTTTTACCTCTTTAAATTTAAAAAAAAATACATACAAATGAAATGAAATTTGTATTGTAACATGTATACAATGTACCCAACAAAAATATAGGAATTTAATATAATTATTGTGATAAGTACTTTAATGAAGGTAATTTCCCTCATATATTTTTTGCATTTAAAAATGTATACATAACATTTTTAGTTTTTGGATAAATACAACGGAAAGTGTGTGCTTTTCTGTCGTGTACTTCGTATATAATATACGGTGTTAAAAGTCCACATAAAACGACAACCTGTGACCTTTAACATATTTTATTATATAACGTATTATTTGTGTACGTCTTAATGTAAGTTCATCACTTAATGATGTTATGTGACTATTCTGGATTTTGAATATTTCATTAGAAACTTTATAAAGTAAATCATACTTATTAGTTTATTAATTGGTTTTTAATTACCTAAAGATTTATTCATTTTTTCATGTGCATATGTATATAGTTCAACAATATACATATTTTGAGCTCTAAAAGATAAATTTAACAAGGAAATAAACATTCAATCATACAACATGGTAGCGCTAATGTCGCGTGTCGGTTCTACTGTGGTAACTTACCTATATAATTACAGTTTATTTGGTAAGTGGTTATTAGAACGTGATTGAAATTGGTCCATCCCTCGCCTTAGTCAGACCAAAGCCAATAGTTTTAACTAATTTGTAATTATTTGTTTCTCCCTACTTTGATGATGGTCGAGGTACAAAATATTGGCGTAATTGATTACATAACATTCTCCACATCTAGCATATGTTATTCGATTGAATTGCACTGTTACGACGTGGTTCTTTACTATAATGATTTGAATTAAATCTATACACATTTTTAAATTTGTAATTCACAACCTTGAATTGGAAATATGTATATCATATTACATTTTAATTGACAGCGTAAATTACATTTTGACCTTGGAGTAAAAACTCCTTCCTGTGAACCCAATCTTCATTTGTATTATAAAACTGTCATTGTTAATTTTTTTTTTTTTCAGAAAGAAATAATGTAATCGTCATGAATCATAATATAACTTCCGTCCATCACTGTATAGTTAATACTAGATTTTATGACGACTATATGTTGTGTTATTTACTGTAATTTATGTTTTCAACTATAGTAAAATATAAACGATTGGTGTGCTATAAATACAAATGGAATATTATTTATTTATTTTATTTTATTTCATACACATTTTAATATTCGACCCTACTAAGAAGACTTGTACTAGGTGCTTGATTAAATTCTTAAACTACTTCAAATATTTTAAAATATAATATTATAGAGATAAATTGATAATAATAACAAAAATTCTTGAAAATATTGTGTACATCAGCGTTTCTCAACCATGGGGTTACGTAGTTCAAAAATAATAAAACGCTGATTTAAAATGTTATATTTCATTTGGTTATTGATAGGATATTTTTACTCTTCAAATTTTTACCTAATATAGATGGAGGGGGGTCGCAAAGTGATTTACCATATTTTATACCTATTTTTATATTTTATACCTATTTTGGGGGTTGCGACACTAAAAACGTTTAGAAAACGATGGTCTACAGTAATGATAACAATAAAAGGGCACCCATTGTGTAATTTTTAAAGGAGGGTCAAAACCTCAAAGGTAAACTAGGTTCTTAAACATATTATTTATAATATACATGTAATTAGTTGGTATATCTTGAAAAAAAATTCTAAAAAAATATCTACGCGTTTTTTTTTTACATAGTTTTAGGTGCTGGATATTTCGATATATTATAGTATTATGAACATTTTTGTGCTTAGATAAACCACAAAAATCGTTTGGTTTGACAAAAACAAAACAAAAGTTCTTAATGAAAATGTCACATGTGCCGTTAATTTCTTTTTTTCTCATAGCTGAAATAATATTCCAAAAATACACACCCTCATAATAATAAGTCCAAATAGTTGTTAATATATACAGAAGAGAAAAGAAATACAGGGTGTCCCGTGAGAATTTACCCATTGTGATATCTCCCGAAATAATGGTGATATCGAAATTCTGGTTTTGTAATAACTAATAAGACTCACAGGGATAAGTACAATAATTATTTCATATTTTAATGTTTTGGAAAAAAAATTTAAAAAAAATGTAAATATTAAAATATTTTCGTTAATTTTTTGATTTTTAATTTTTTTAAATTTTTTAAAAATTGTAAATTATTTAACACCGCAGTGTTATCAAACATGTAACACGCCGCGCTGCGTGCATTCTCGTACAGCTGGTCGAACATTTTCAATGTGCCTAGTTATTATCATATTTTATTTCTTCAATCTAGAAAAAAAATTAAAAATCAGGAAATTAATGAAAATAAAATTTTGGAACATCAATATTTTCAGAAAAATTAACTCTATAAAATGGCTGTAATCAATTTTTTTGGAAATCATTAAATAAAAAAATATATTTTTTAACTTTTTATCAAAACATTTAAGTTTAATTTAAAAATGAAAAATTTTAGTTCTTACCCCTGTGAGCCTTATTACATAACCAGAATTTTTATATCTCCATTATTTCGTAAGATATCGCAATAGTTAAATCCTGGCGAGATTATTCGGAATTATACTGTGCAAAATTGTGATTTGGTGGATGATAAAATATTATAACAAACACAAAGTTAATAAAAAAATAATGCAAAATCACAATTTAATGTAAAATTAAATTGTACATAAATTAGGTTCGCATAAAATTGTGATTATAGTTTCCGTTGTATCAACTATTTTTTCGAATTTAATTTTGAAATATAATGTTTATGGCATACACCTATTGTTCACTATAAGAATTGAATTTGAAAAATATTAAATAGGTTATTTAAATTCATATTTTTGTATTGTATTAATAAATTTATGTGTATAAATTATAATAGATTAGATAAATTGATGTTTTCACCAACAACGATGGTTAAACGAACAGTTTAAAATACTTCGACATACAACTGAGTGATGCATGCAAACCCCCCTCCCCCACCCGCCAACCAATGACAGTCTTTTTATCTTTGTTCGTGTTAGGTGCGTCCTCGGTCCACATTAAAAACTTTTAAAACCGACGATCGACCATTATAATTATCATTAATAGTACTTACAATACGTGTGCAGTGTACATTTTTTTATATCATTTTATTTAACAAATATGTATAATATTACATACGCAGTCAACGAAATAGCCAAGAAACCACATAGGTACTATTTTAATTCGATATAATAACTTTACACGGCTATACGGTTCATATACCGTCAATAAGAACGAGTAGTTATAGCTAGAGTTAATAGTTAAAGCAATGAATTTAATTATAAATACGAGTAGAGTTAAATGTTGTTATTATTATAATATAAATATATATTATATATAATATATATTATTACATTTTCAAAATGTTCAAAAAAATATAATTTATATTAAAAATGAATACACTTTCCAAGCTTAAAATTGTGGTACACCTATAATTATACCAAAAATAAAATAAAATCTAAGACCAAATATTTTTGGGTGTCTTTACTTCCTTCGGTGAAGTCTTCATTGGTGGTTACCTCTTATTTCTTAAATTTCGCACCACCACTTTAGCAGCCGAGATAATATAATTATTATATATTTACTAAACTGGCACGAGTTCGAGCTGGTTCCGGGACATATGCGATCAGTTGCGGTCAACATAATTTTATCTATCCGAGTATCTTATTTTTAGCACTACATATATTATATTTTATACTTATACGAAATATATGCGATAATTATATATATTAAGAAATATATTTGAACTTCCCTTCTTACATTTTTAGGCAAACGTGACGGCGTGACGTATTTAAAAGCTCATTATTATCTATAGACTATAAGTATCTATATCTACTTATAGATACTTTCAAAAGCATTACATTTTTTATAAAATATTATTTTTTTTACCTAGTTGATGTAATGATGACGTCTTATGTAAATTGTATATACCTACCTAGTTCTAGTATATATACATATATATATTATATTTTACACCACATCACTTGGCAGGACTTTAATCCTTCATATTAGATACTCACTGTGTTCTACGTCAAAATATTTGATAATAATTTGAATTTATATCACCGTTAAAAAATATTATATTGTGTGTTCTTAATTTTGATTTCTATCATAATATAAAAGTTGAAATAGAGAATATATAGGTAAACTAAAAAGAATAATTAAAGTTTTTGAAAATTATTATTTTATTTTAAATTTATGAACTAGGTATTACTTAATTACTTTGAGAAAATATTTAAAATACGTAATTGAGTGGGTGCTTTAAAAAGTAATTGAATACTTTTACTAAAGTACTTGACATCATTTGGTGTGTTCTATATAGGTACTTAATACTGATTATAAACGTTATTGATATCCATAAATAACTATAAATATAGCAATGAATCGATAAATCCAGATATAATTACACTTCATAAACTCGGCGTCACTTAAGGTAATCGTATCATTTTTATCAGCTAAGATGATTGAAACTGTGTTAATACAATACCACCTTTTTATTATCCATATATTATGGTCTGACTGGGCTTATGATAACAATAAAGCAATTGTTTTTGAGAACCTATAAAACCTTTTAGAACGAAGAATCTAGTTCGATGGAGGGGGAGCGGTAGATAGTAGGTACCTACCTACGTTTCCTTAAAATATATATAATTTTAATTGGGAATCTATGTCTATACTTAAGCTCCCCGAGTCCCGTTAAGCAATGAAAAACACCAAAAGTAAGTTTTTCTTCCCATTTTAAGAAATGTACAAGTATGGTAACTTGTTATTGGTTTTATGTTAATTTGGATATATTCGATTAATTTGTTGAAAAAAAATATTTTATGAATACATTAATTTAATATATCTCACGCCTGAAAAACTATAAAGTATGTAGGTATAGGACATATAGGTCTATATTAAATGCTTGATAATTCTTTTATTTGTAATACAGCCCAAATTTTTTATCTAATGTCTGTTTTTTAGTTTTAAATAGTTTTAAATATACATTTTTTTAGCCATGTTTGTAGTTACTTAAGAATTTTATATAGGTACTAATATTTATTCAATGTTATGGATGTTGGAATATTTTTGTTTTAACCATAACTACGGAAACGCAAAACATAATATGACATATATACCTACATAATAATTTAAATAATATAAATATATTTTATGCATTTCGTTTTCCAATCACCAACTCAATTAGTACAGATATTATTTTTATCCTCGTTTGGGTATGTATCTCATTATTTAATATGCACCAAACAGTATACAGGAACAAGAAAGACCTGACTAATGAAATAACTTTTTTTATAAACAATACCTAATATGAATAATAAATAATACTATAACGTCTATAAATTTATAACAGAAACTGAATAATACAATAAAATTAATAAGTAATGAGTATAACAGTAACTCTAATCAAAAATTCAACCTCCGTGGACTATAAAATCTATACCTCGTATATTTTATTGTTAAAGCCGTTAATGCTGATTTTATGATTAACGTATTAACCAATTTCTTTCCTACTAATATGTTTTATTTATTTGTTTGAATATTGTCTATTGCTACTGGTAAAATATGTGTTTTAGTACGCAAGTAAATAGTAAGTCACATAGGCGCCCGCAGGATTTTTTCTAGGGGGGAGGGCAATGTTAGGATTTGAGAATAAATATTATAATTTTACTAGGTGTTTTAAAATAATAACCTTTTTTATTATACTCGTATACAATATATTATATTATATTATATTACAAATTATTTTATACTTTAAATTTGTTGTATAGTATATAGTAATTTATATAGTAATTTATCTTAAAACATTAAATTAAAAAAAATATTTTGAAAATGCCAGGGGGCGCCCCAGCTTGCCCTCCCCTGCAGGTGCCTATGGTAAGTCATACTTATTGAAGTATTTTTCAAATAGTATGCATATGTACATAGTATTAGTAAATTTGTATTTAAAGTAGGCCACGTGATTTTAACTAATGATTATATCTAATAAAACAAGATACCTTATATCTAGCTGTCTATACAAATCTGTCTTATATTATATTATAATACTAATATTTTTTTAAGAACAAAGAATACACCATAACATATCAATAAGTATCTACACCTCTTTAAATGACTAAAAAATTACCACCTTCAATATGGTAAACTTAACCGCCACAAGACTCCAACAACCACACAGCTACAAAGGGGCCGCTAAAAGTTATTTTCACGAGGTAGTTTGAAATTTCAATCCACATCTGACGGCAAAATGTGATTGAAATATAATACTGTAGCAGTGTAGCTTGTAGATATACATAATATCTATCACGAGGGAGAGAAACTATATCGGTTTCCTCGTTTCCTCGTTCAAGCACCAGCGGTCAGTGCGTCAAACTCAAACACATATGTGTAGGGTGTATTAAATTACATATCCAATAAACTCCACTGAATATTCAATTGCAGTAATGCAATCACATGATGATTAATGTTAGAATTGGTCAAACGAGTTCAAACGTAGAAAGCAAACATGTGCATTACGCCCATAAAAATGAAAAAGGACTTAAAATAATAATACTATACATATTTATATATGTTGTACGGGATCCATGCGTTTCGAAATCTTTAGTTGAGATGGAAAACATTTTTATAGTAGTGGACGTTTCGAAAAAAAATACCATAATATAAACGGTGATAAAAGTGGTAGGTATAGGCACCGGAAACAGATTACCTATATTGTAAATAATATTATTATTATTATGTTTACGATGGTAAAAAAGAATAAACTACACATTCTAACCCATCATTGACAATTTTTCGGTGTTTCACAACTTATATATATATATATATATATATACTGAATGTTTTGTAATAGTTTCATTTAATCAGTGTTTTTATTTTGTGTGTGTGTGTGTTTTAAAAGCACCGAGAAAAACAAAAAAAAAAAAATTAAGGAAAACGAAAAAATTTTACGCAAAATAAATTTTGATTAACTCTAACACAATCTACGTGGTCACATAAAATTTTCACTAAATATACATAATGTTATTTTCTATACTTCCTAATATTTCAAATATTTTTAAGTTATTTATAGATATTTTAAATTTTAAACCTTTTTAGTTTTTTTTTTTTTTTATAAATGATGATAAAAATGTATTCGTTAGATGAAAAAGCTTCAAAATTTAATACAAGGGTAATTAAAAAAAATAAAAATACATAGTCACAATTTTTTTAATAAACATATAGAAAGATCGAATTTTGATAAAATACGTTAAAACCACGAAAACTTACAATTTATTTTGAGTTAAAAATTCATACAATTTTATCTTTTTAAATCTAAGATTTAAAAATATATTACAAGATTCATCATGAGTTTTTCTACTTTTATCAAACAAAAAATATCTAGCGAAAAGTCAAATTAAATATTTATGAGCATTTGAATTACAATTTAGTATATTCAACTTCTCTTGAATCGATATTCTTATTTTGCTGTTATTCAAAAACGAATAATTATAGAAACATGGAATTTTCACCATATGTTTATTTTACCAATTCCTATACTTGATATATTTTCATTAATTTTAAACTTATTTATAGACATTTCAAAAATACCGTTATTTTTTTAGTTTTTATTCTATAAATGTCAATAAAATTGTATTCATTGGGTCAACAAACTTGAAAATGCAGTCGGAAAATATTGAAAATACAAAGGCACGTTTTTTTTTATGTAAACATAAAAGTTAAAAGTTACAACTATTTAAAGAATAAAATATAATAATAATGTATATAACTCAAATTTTGAGAGTATCAATTGTGAAATAAAATGAGAGAGACATTTGATCAGCTGATTGAGTTCTTGTTTAGTAGCTCTAAACTACCAAAAAGCAAGAAAATTAGATCAAGCACCAAGCTAAGTCTATATGCTTGATTATTCGAGATATGGAGATAGGTATATATTTACTACTAGAAAATATCTATACGGAATTGCCGCGCATTATCCTAATACTATTTAAATTTAAATGAAATGTTTTATCATGCTTTTAATTTTATTAAAAATGTATTATAAGGTTACAATTTTTAAACAAAAAATTCTATTTAATATGAATTTAATAATACTGGTTTAAAAATAATATGTACTGGACTATGTATTAAAAATATCATAATTTTTTTAATGGTTTTTAAATTTATTAAAATCTGTGATACTGTAAAAATAATTGGTGGTTATGCCAATCAGTGTTGTTTTACTTATTTATAGCTCAAAATAAAAATGTATAGCCGAACATTTAAATCAGAGTTTATGAAATATACATTTTATGAATTTTCCTATTTTTATCTTATTAAAAATATAGGTACATACCTAAATGACATTATGTCATATGTAAACCTATTCTAAAAAATATAAAAAACCACCACAAAGGTTCTTACGTTAAATACATAAAACGCTTATCAACTATAGTTTATAGTAATTGTTATTCAGTTGACAACAAACAAGATTTTCTTCTAGTAGCAGTATTAATTAATAAATAAAAATACAAAACAAAAATATTATTGTGAACATAAAATTCATTTAATAACACACTTTGTTGAAATGTTACAAATATTTGAAAAAAAAATTACTGAAAATTATACTTTGCTTAAATAAATTTAGTAATATTTATATAATCTGTAATATCTTTATGTTACGAAAATTTATTTTAATAAAGCTAGAGAAAACATGGTTATTTATTGGTTAGTAAGGTCAGGCAATCATTTTATCTCAATACATCTACCGTTTTCATGTACATATTATAGATTAATCTAATTGTTCCGAACTTGTGGAACCTCTGATGTAACATAGGTAACGGCAAGGCTAGACGTTTTATATACGTATACCATGCAGCCTAAGTATCCCAGTCTTGGCACACATATTTCATCAAAACACAAGTGCCGAGACTGTGGTAAATGGCACTTAGGCTGCATGGAATACGTATATAACACGGTTGATCTTAGAATTAGGCTGCTACAGGACCAGAGTAATTATATTTCTGAAGTAGGTACGTACACAAAAATGCATTTGTTTGGGAATAAATTACCATGACCTCATTAGAAGGTGAAAACAACGGATTAGTTTTGAGATTGAGTGTTACTGACAGTTTGGCTGCTGACTTGAATTTTCTTCCGGCCGTATTGATTGATGCTGAGAAATACTAAACAAATAATAAAATATAAACTATTAGAGACACGAAAACAAAAAAGTTTTGGTAAGCATCAAGGATACATTATTATGTGCAATCTCATCAAGACACAACAGGACTTACTTGATTTTGACTTTTACACGATGTTCAACTCCATACACGAACAAAAATGTTTGGCAATCCATATTTCAGACCAAGGTAGTCGTAATAACACAATATTTAATTGTACAACAACTACCCTGGTCCGAACCGAACGAAACAATAAAATAAAAAACAATAATCAGGAGTATACCCGGGAGCAACCAACGATGTAGAAAATATTACAACAACGAACAGCTACAACAAAGAGCGCAACGCCCCAAAATGGACGATCCGTATTGGTTGTCTCCGTATTTGGTCCGTAGCAGCTGCTGCTGCAGACGCAGGGCGGCGGCAAGCTACCACGTCGACAGGGACGCCGTGAAATGACGCTGTCGGCAGTGCCAACCGTCGCAGGCGTGGCACACGAGAATTGTGTGATGTGGAGGATTTGACGGGGCTGGTACAGATTTCCCGATTTTGATAACAGCAGATATCATCAAAATCAAAATTCGGGAGATCAGTTTAGCCAACATTGAAAAAATAAAATTCCCGCATAAGATATTGTTTTTTTTTACCCGACCAACTTTGCCAACATAAAAATACTAAAATCCTTTTTATTCGCCTTTAAAATATCTAAAAACCTAACTACCGCTTATCAATTATAACTAATGGTTATCAATATACTAACTACAAATTACAAAATAAATGGTATTATAAGGCATATTAAATATTATAATTGCTTTAATTGTATAAGTATATAAAATTTGTTAGATTTGTTTGTATACATTGATTATTATCACATGCTACATTACTTTCTTTAGCAGATGGTACTTTAAGGGATTTAATATCTGAAAAATATCGAGTTCTAATGGTCCAAGTGCTGAACAAATTGGAAATATCAAATGTATTCTCTCCTTTATATTTTTTACTGTTTCTACAATAAATATATTTATTTATTTATTATATTATACAGTTTGCTAGAAAACATACTTAATATACAGCACTAAACACATTACCTTTCTTTTGCTACAATGATAATAAAATAATTAATTGATATAGTGAATTTCTTTTGTGTTTAATAAACAGAATAATCAAAATAATACAGTAATTTAAAAAACAAATCCAAATTCTTGCAATATTCCTACACTATACTGTACTTAACTATAATAGTATAATGACACATTGGCACTAAACCTTTTTTTTCAAGGGATTCTGAGCTGAGCAGATACATTTTATGCATTATTTTTTTCAAAAACAAAAGAGATTACTTAATTATATAATTTAATTTATTTTAACATATACTACACATTTAAATTTTATAACACTATACCAAATTTTTTAAATTCTAAGTTCTCAATAGATAATATATGCATTGTAGGTACAATGTTTTGATAATGTTACCTATATGGCTAAAAGGCTGTTTTGTTTTATGTAAATAAGGAAATATTTAAATACAGACTTCAAATAACAACTTTAAAAATGATGCACAAATTAAAGTATATTTAATTTTAGTTTTATAACATGATGATCCTTTATGATTGAATTATTGAACTAGGTACTTTTTACTTTTGTTTGATCAATATAAATTAAATTATTGTTTTTAGTAATTACTTAATAAACTAACTAATAAATAAATAAAATACTTGTTAATTTTTAAAAATTAAAAAATATATTTTATAAGTATTTAAAAATAATAATTTATCTATTATAAAAATAGCATGTGGGGCTATGTTATATTTTTTATATTTTTTATATTTGGTTTATTTGGGTTGGACCATTTTTAGAGAGGACTAAAGCCTTCCCTCGCCACCCCTTAGTACAGTGTTTGAGAATTATAGAATGTAATCATAAGCTATTGAAAATTAAGTTTGATTAAAATAAACATTAAGTTTATGAGTAATGAAACATATACCTCAACACACAACAACATTTTAGAATAAACATTTATCATGTTAAATTAATTTTTACCATAATGTGTGATGAAAAGAACGTCTAATGCCAAATTCATTGGCGCAACTAGACCAATATTTTTTGGGGTGCACAAATAGTGAAAAGCTCACTGACCCGTAGGGGCAAAGCCCCCACACCACCACACCATTCATCCCATTAGTTTTCATATTACATTTATAAAAAAAAAATAACTGCTAATGTAAAATATATACAACATACATACTTTGTTTTTATAGTGGTACCTAATACAATTTATAGGTTAACAAAATTAAATGATCAAAATGAGAACTAAATATTTTAACATGATTTTGCTTGAATGAAAATTATATTTATTTGAAATTTGTTCACTTTTCAAACTATTTGTTATATATCGCTCAATATTTAATATTTATGAATTGGTAACAATCTTTGTTGTAGCCCTTGAAAGAATAGAGTGACACAAATCAAAATATAAAATATATCTTTCATAAGTATTCGAGTATTTATTCCAAACACTTTTCAAAAGTAGTTTACACAAGACTACATGGATGTGTTAAACTGTGTAGCTATGTCTACAGTTAATATTGTAGACAATGTTTTTATTAGATGAATAAAATTGGTATATATAATTATTTTTAATTTAATTCAAATAAAAATTTCATGATCTCCACGAATAACTTATCCACGAATAAATTAACCATTATAATAAAATATATCCGCACATTTCACCATGTCCTCAAAAAACTTCCAGTCGATCCTAGGTCCTGCCGATTTATTAATTTGAAAAAGTAAACATTTTTTTTATCAAACATTTGAATTTTTAAAAGGATTAGGTAGGTACTCCAAATAATTTAATATTTACTACGAGTTAATTAGTAAATGATAACTTTTTTCCATTTAATAATAATCATTTTCACATTGCTTGTTTAATTGCGTGTATGTTCTATGTAGTATTGTAGTTTATATAACACTGAAATAGATTTAAAATTAAAAAGAGTAGGTCAGCATTGCGGTGTAGAAAGTTTGTCCATCGTCCCTTCGGTCCTCGGACAGGATAGTGTAGTCTTACAGTATTCGATTTGAATGCAATGATTACATTCGATAAAAAAACGATTCTGAGCGGACGAAAGAATATTTTATTTTATTTGATATTTAAATATTATTCGTTTCTATGGTGATAAATAAAGATTTTTTGCAAAGCAAAATTGAAATCCAGATCTTTTGTAATTTTTCAGTGGTTTTTTACTGTGGCGTTAAATAAGAGAGAATCAAAAAATTACTTTCTTTAAGTACCACCTGGATCCAATTTGCTAAAAAAAAGATACTACCTATATAATATGTGGAAATCGAAGCACTACTTCTGGTAGACATTTTTCTAACAGGATAAAAAGAAAACATTATTGTAATACCAAAATTAAGTCAAAATGTTGAAAAGTTTTTAAGATATATAAACAAATGAGCGATAGGTTAGTTTTGATAAAAAAAGTTAATTGCCTATAATTTAAAAATAAAAAAGTTAGACCAACTATTTAAAGGGTATTTTTTCATCATTTTTGGTATACTTTCATATGACGATGGCCAGTCACTTTCCCCCTTTTTGGGAGTGCACATTTTAAACTTGGACAGGGGACTTCTACACCCCCCTCGTTCAGCCAATGGCCAAATTATTCACATAAACTGAACACTCATCTCCAAAAAATTATAAATTAATATATTTTAGTAACTAGAAAAAAGCGGGTAAGTGGATGTCGCTCTGCTGTACATTAGGGGGTGGGGTGGACCTCTGACTAGGGTAGGTTAAATTTGAATGCAATAATAGGTATCATTGTATACGAAAAACGATTCTGAACGGAGATGATTTGTCAATCTATGATATATTATATTTACATATTGTCATATATTCTATTTTGAAACAAATATTTTAGGACGCATTTTGCATAAGGCATGGTTAATCAATTTTTCCAAAAACATTGCATGTAGTTATCATAATTTATAATACCTTATATCATACATATACATATAACATATACCTGGTTTGAGGATAAATCGTTATCGTTACGCGATTTCATAAAAATTTAAAACTCAAACGCTCAAAACATTTTTCTTATAACGGCACTTCAAATTCTCTCTATAGCTATTTGAAGCAAAACTTATGGAAAATTTAGTGTTGAATTTTTTAACCTTAGATATAAATACAAACAATTTTATGAATTTTGAACTACAAAATAATTTGCAAATATTCATGGGTTGACGAATTTTTGTCAATATTTGAACTTCAAATGCTATTAAAAAAAAAATTGTGCCTATGTATTCTTATAATTTTTTAATCACTATAAGAATAACTTATGAGAAACTTTGTATTGAATTTTCAAATATTTTGATAGGGCCAAAAAAATTTTATCGACACTTCAAAAATAAAATTTTCAGAAAAATTGAAAATTTCAGTCGTCTATCAATATCTCAAAAAACTTCAAAATATTTTGAAAATTAAATCATGTAAAGAAAATGCCAATTTAAATAACTGGTGAAATTTTCAAGTATCTACGACTTATACTTTTTGAATAATAACAAATATTTAAAATCGTTTGAGGATAAATCGTTATCGTTACGCTATTTCGTAAAAATTTAAAATTCAAAAGCACTTAAAATTTTTCCTTTAATGATGCTTCGAGTTTTCTCTATAGCTACTTGAAGAAAAACTTATAGAAAACTTAGTGTTGTATTTTTAATCCTTAGTTATAAACGCAAAAAAATTTATAATTTTTCAACTTCAAAATTACTTGCAAATTTTCGCATTTTCGCAGATTTCGTAAAAATTTCAACTATAAACGCTTATAAAAAAAAATTGTCTCTAATGATTTTTAATTTTTTTTAGCTACAATAAGAATAACTCATGAGGAACCTTGTTTTAAATTTTCAAGTTTTTTTGGTCATCCAAAATTTTTTTACTGACCCTTCAAAAAAAAAATTATCATAAAAATCGAAAATTTCAGTGGTCTATAAATAACTCAAAAAAAAGTCAAAGCATTTTGAAAATTAAACTGTATATAGATAATACTAACATAAACATTTGGTGAAAATTTCAAGTATTTAAAGTGGTTAGTTTTTGAATTGCAACCATATAAGTAAACCGATTTGGTCGAAAACTGGTTTTGCTCATTTTTTTTTTGTTTTTCTCCATTTTTTTGAAAATTGTTGGAAAATGTTAACTTTTGACCATTATAATGCACCAAGGATGTTCACTTTTACATTGGAAACCACCCCCAAAGTTTGAAATTGAAGGATTATTTCGACTAGTTATGCTGTACATAGACTTTACCCCCACTTTTTGTGTGTACATTTATAAAGGGGTAGCCTACTGAAATAATGCAAAAATGCAGTAAATAATATATAGGTATTTATTTATGAAAATTATATTTTCCAAGTTAAAAAATCTGTAGTGTCTTTGGGGTGGTGGTGGCTTTGCCCCCCATGGCTTAGGTTTCATACTGCATAGAGGTAGGTGGGTGGATATAAATTAATGTCCATTGCCACACCTAAAAAAAATTAGTTCGGTGCCACTGCACACTATGATAATTTTTGAAAGTTAGTGGAAATTGCATTTTAATATTCACATATTATTATATTTATTAGTTTATTACACGATTACATCACAAAACTATTACCTTCCCTGAATATTATAAAACGTATTTAACAGTAGATAGGCACCTATGTTAATCTTAATCCAACAACGTAACTGTAGTTTGTTTTGTTGATTCTCGATCATTCTATTCTCAGTGTCTATGTTTGAGGTCTATTTTACATACCTTACTACCTAGCCACCTAGGTACCTACTAATTTAATTCTAATAACGAATTTTTATTTTTTATTATACGTACGATAGGTACATTAATTTATTTTAATGTTTAATATGTACCTAATAAAATACATAAACTGAGTAGGTATCAAAAACTCAAAAGTAAAATATTTGTTGCATTCTAGTTGCGTACTTGCGTTCCAAATATAACCACGAAAAAAGAATGAATACTGAATAGTAATTAAATTATTCCACAATACAATTATTATTAATTATTATTTATGCACATACTGCTATACTAGGTATTGAAATGTTGAATTATGGTAATTAGAATATATAATTAGTGTTTAATTCTAATTTGTAAAGCAATAATAATATACTTATTATAGATCACAGGACACAGCCACACAGGGTTATTACTTATTGGTTAACTTAATTTAATCTAACACTGATAACTAGTAGCTACTTAATCCAATTAATACATAGTAGGTACTTAAGAACAACTAAATTTTTATTTAGATAAGTGCATCAATAAATGTCTGCTGAATAATAAGTAGCAAATAAAGTTTTGAAAAAACAGAAGTTTGTACTGTTGTCTGTTACAGGATCATTCTTAAGTGGTACAAAAATCTCAAATTTGAGATATGGTTTTCAAGCATATTTAAAAATTCAAAAATCAAAATTTGAATAAATGCATACAAATTAGGTGAGCATGTTTAAAAAATCACTCTGTATAGGTAGTATATTATTTTATTATACTAAATATTAGTTTAGAATATCTTCTATTTCTGTTGTGTTCTTCAATCCATTATAGTTACATTTTTTTTTTATCGATCAAAAGACATCGGTTACAATGGCCATGAGTCGTAAACGTTACATTGCAGATTACATTTTTTTTTTTTAAGTATCTAAAATAGTTACATTTTTATAATGGGATTCTTAAACACAATTGTTGATGTTAAGATAATTAGATGCTTATTTTATAAGTACTTATTTATTATAAATTCATGTTAGACAACAAGTTAGGATAACTATTCCAGTTATTTAACAATTAAGGACTAGTTGAACTTAATATTTTGTTCAAAAATTCAGTATTATTAATTTATTTTCCAAAATATATGGTTAATACATAATAATAAACACATTTGAAAGGATACTGAATCATACACATTAAAAATAACACAAAGTTCAGTTTTAAAACATCAGTCATTGGACAGTTTAACCTAGTCTTAACACAAGTAGGTATTTGAACATTCATAATTAATGTTAAGATAATTAGTTATATTGAAAAACTAGAAAAATGTATAAGCTAATAGATTTTGTACATGCAGTATTATATTATAGTTACCACCTATGTAACAGTGTATAGGCAAACAAATTACCAGGAACACAACATAATAATTAATTAAATGTAATAATTTAAAAATGTTAAAAAACCCAAATATGATTTATTACAAAAAATCAAAATAAATACTTAATATCTAATATCGCTTTAGGGAATAGTACAAGGAAAATAAAATATATAACATTAGATAACAATTAGAAAAGTAATTAAATGTAACACTTTGAAAATATTAAATACTCGTATTTAAAACAAAATATGATTTTACGTAAAACAATAAAAATAATTACTTACAATGTAATAATATTATTACTGTGGTAATATTATAAAGAAAATATAATACCTATATAATTTATATAACAATCAAAAATATAACTCAGTATATAAAATTTAAAGAAAATAAATATCATTTTTTTCATTTTTTTACCAACTAAAAAAAGCATGTTACCTATAATTCATATTATTATGTTAACAATTTTACACAATAAGAATATGTACATAAATATTATAGTTATTATAAATTTGATAAATAAGTAAAAAAAACTGCTTGTAGCACATAGCAATTTACCATTTTGTTATAATATAAACAACACCTATTACAAGTTTAGTTTATAATTTAAATTATATTTATATTATAGTTATTATACCTATTATCTACAAAAATACTTGTCTCAAAAAATAATTTTGTTTATAAAATATTTTAAAAACTATTAACATATAAGAAATTACTAACAATTTTATTGTTACTTATCAATATAGCAAAAATTATTTTAACGTTTGATATCTATTAAATAAATAAATAAAATAATAAATAGAATAGTTTATCACACAAAAATGTATGTTATTATAAAGTTACAAATAAACAAATAAAATGTATTTCATGAAAATTCAATTACTGGATGTATGAATACTATAATATATTGTTTTACTAAATTTTTTCTAATTGGCTATGCTACCTTTATTTAATTAACAACTGTGGTTGAATTGGGGGAGGACGCGGGAGGGACTGAGCTACTCTTCATCTTTTCTTCAAATTAAAGCGTACCCCATTATTATATTCATCAAGGAATAGGGTTACTATTAAATTGATTAGCTTAATTGTTAAACTTCATTTAGATCCCACCTTTATTTATTTTTCCAATTCAACCACTGATTAACAAAATATATAATCCATAATTTAAGCCTATGAAGAATTTAATAATATTTTTACACTACCATAGTTAATTATGTTTTTAAAAATAAAAATAAATTATATACATTTCTAATAAATATGACTAAATAGTAATTAGTTTTGTTTGGCATATTCAAATTTGCATACACAATTTAATTATTATAGCTCAGTAAGTTTAAATACATTCTCTAATATTAGCTGCACTTCAATCAAAAGATTACAATATTATAATAATATAATATATTATAATACAATGGTAACCTTTAGTACGATTTTAAAAGCCAAATTGCTTATAAAATGAATCTAAATCATAATATAAAGTTTAAAATAATTTATTAAGATAATTGGACATTGATCAATGAATTAAAATAAAATTTAAATGTATAATGATTAAAGCCTAACTTCACTGATTAAAATATAACTAAACAGGGTTTTATTTTATAGAAGACTAAATTTCTTGGTATGAATTTTTCGAAAAATCACTATTGGTATTAAACTGATATTTTTATTTTTTATATAATTGCTGGTTAACGATGCGGGAATTCGGATTTGTGCTAACTTTTATAGGTTGGCAAGAGCCTTTTTTTTTCGTTCTTATCAGGTTCGATGTTATCAGTTGTTATCAAAATCGGGAAAACTGTACCCGTCCCGGATTTGACCTTAGAAAATCAATAAAATACAACGCAGAAAATTTTAGAATAGTAACTAATTATTAAATTATAATAATATAAATAATAATTACTTATAATTAATACTCCATGACGGTCATAGTCTCTATCGTAATCTCTTGTATAATAAAACCAAAATTCAGTGGCGTGTCCCTGTGTTACTTTTATCGTAAACACGGAGGATTTAGGTGCAAGAAATCTCTATTGCGCGGCCCATTGCGTTACTTACTCGTAGTGGCCGAGTTTTTGCGCTTTTCCCTCAAATCGTATTTGTTTGTTTTTCACGTCTCTTAAAAACCACGGATGTGCATTCTGTTCACCGATTCAGACTACGCTTCGAAATCGCGTTATACAACTGAGTCGGTCTTCGTTACGTTGTTGATTTAATGATTAATAAATAAATACTTATGATTAATGATTTTATACTATTTTTGATTCGATAAAGTCAATAGATTTTAAGTAAGTTTAGTTTTGTTCTTGGCAGCCAAACCTTTGTTTAAAATACTTATTAAACTCATGTCTACAGTGGATTTTACAAAAATATTTACAAACAGAATTCGAATATTCCTACAGATATTCCTACAATAGTTTTTAAATAACACTTTAGTTTATCTACGGTTTTATGAAAGTCAGTATGTGTACGAGCCGGGAGCATCTAATAATAATACGTGCACTCCGGGAACATAATTGCTTATCACTAACACCGAGGTTTTAAATATGTGAAGACCTGGCTGGATGTCTAATGGTGTAGCTCGAACTGCTGCAGTAGTCGGGATCGTTGGGAAAATACTGTTCAAATACCTAATGGGTGTTGTGTATTTATGTGTTTTAGGTCGTTAGGTGTGTACATATACAATTAAACTGATATTAAAAATGGTTGTTAGTAAATAATTAGTTGCTATATAGTAAATAATTAGTTTATGTATAAGACACAATATCAATAATAATGGTGTAAATGTATAATAAATCATTGAAACACAATAATGGTATACAGCTCATAATATAATGAATCGTAGCCCTTATATCTGAACAGAATAAAGATAATATTTATGTCCCTTTTGGACAGGTCCGGACTGGAAGGGTACCGGCCTACTATTCTAGGAAAGCAGGCGGCCCACAATGTATTATTTCGGGAATTTTTAAATGTATTTGTTTCACAAAATTGATATTTGGTAGGATTTAAAGAGGTTAGAAGAAGGCACTTTTTTATAACCTTTATATTCAACAACCATGATTAGTTATGTGATGTTATCCATAATCCATGTCCCATGATTACTATACAAAATAAATTTACTTTGTACTATAAAGTATACGCTTTAAAATAATACACGAATACATTAGTGGAATTTAATAAAAATACAATATTATTTCTTATGAATTAATTTATTTTATTTTGAAATAATAATTAAAAATATCTTTTTTTTAAAAGGTTTATAACAAATATTAAACGTACCTACTTTAAATATTAAAAAAATATTTAAAATATTTAAAACATAATTATAAATAATACTAATTTATAACACAAAATTGAAAATATACTAATAATTATTTATTGTATATTTAGTTTAGTAATAATAAAAAATAGATAATAATCATTTTAAGTATACCCACTTAAGATAATAATTTAGACATATTTGATTATGAAGATTTTAAATATTCTATAATATCTTCCAATGATATTTGATCTAATATTTCTTTTTTCAACTGACATAAAAATGAAAGCCTCTAAATTATCATTTGACATTGATGCTCTCTGACGATTTTCTATTATTTTCAACTCACTGAAAATTCGTTAGCAATTCACTTGGCTTATGGATAATGTTAGAACATATTCAATAGTGGCACATAAATTAGAATATGTTGGCAAATGCAAATTAAGCGAATGAAGCAGTTTATACACACATAACAAATTAACAAGCAATTATCACGATTATGATGTGAAAATTTGTGGTTTTTCCATGTCACAAAAGCTACCCACGAGGAAAGTGTTCCCCTGTCCTTGTGACCTGTGAGCCGCACCGCGTGAGACCCGAGCGTCAAGTTAGTGGAACTCACAGGCTTTGATACACGCATGGAGCAATGAAGTTCCAAGATTTATGTGGGGAAAGAAGATAAGTTAATTGATAAATAAATAATGAGGACTAATAAGTTTAGGGTAATCATACGGGTGTATTTTACACAATATTCAAAAATAAATTAAATAAGTAATAATAATGGCATAGTTGTTTTTTTTACAAATTAATTAAGATATAAGTTTGGTATATGGCAATGTCGGGAACAATATAATATAGTTTGGCATATGGCAAGTGCATAAGAAATAAAATAAAATAAATATAATAAAAAATGAATAATATTTCGGCTCATGGCAATTACAAAATAAATATAAATGAATAATATTTCAGCACATGGCAATTACAAAATAAATATAAATAAATAATATTTGAATATTTCGGCACATGGCAAGTGCATAAGAAATATAATCAAATAAATATAATAAAAAATGAATAATATTTCGGCTCATGGCAATTAAAAAATAAATATAAATGAATAATTTTTCAGTGCATAAGGAATGTAATAAAAAATGAATATCAACGCTACGGCTCCGACGAACGGTTACCGAGCACATTTGTGAGATTATATGTCGGTATGACATATCTATAACATATTATTCGTAGTAAAGGAAACGACCCACGGCTCCGCAGTACGATTACCGCGGCATCTCTGAGAAAAATCGGAGTATAAAAAAAGAAACTATGGTGATACATAATCAAAATGAAAAAGGGGAAATGTTGGGGGGAAAATAATACTTGACGACGACTGTTTGTACTGAACTGATGATGTTGGAAGTGGATTCGGCGGCCACGGGTCTATGACGTAGCTTCAGCCCATCATGATGGTATTCCGCCGATGGTGAAAACAAATATTATAATCGCAAGTCCGGGAGACGTTTTTCGAGAGTCGATCGAGTGGAATATCAGAACGAAAAAATTGATCGGTCATCGATGGTGGCGAAAAACAGACAACACGGCCGTAGACGTCGGTGGCTGGTCGTAGGTCGTTGCGGCGTCTTCGCGTTAGTCGTCGCATCTGGAACTTTCGTACAATGTATATAGTGTGGAAACAGGTTGCCGTGTCCGTATGCGCCAGTAGCGTATATAGAAATAATTTTTGGGGTGGGCTATAATATATATAGCGACTAACAATAATTATCTAGCACCTAGAGACTACAATATAGTTAACAGTTAAGACTGTAATTTCGGGAGGGGCTGCAGCCCACTAGGCCCCCCCCTTATATACGCCACTGGTATGCGCCAACCTGTTTCCACATGCGTATGTGGGGGGGAGGTCAGGGGACTAGTATTACATAACAGTGTTTTTGTCATTATAATATTTAATGAGCGCATGCATAATAATAGAGATTATGGAAATACTATGAGTTATATAATAAAAGGACTTGGACATATTATAAGATTATAATAATGATATCATGTAATATTCTAATAAAAGTCTCGAAATTCTGTGACGTTACACCCGTAATCTTCACACTCCTACGTTCAATTGTATAGCTTGTATCCTTTATACTTTCGCGTTTCGTTAATAATCAATACCTTGTTGTTTTATGATCGCGTCATTGTGCTACCCACCATCACGTCGTTGTACTGTGTGAAGAATTGCCTATACATAGGAAGTAGGCACTGTCATACGTTCGTTGTCTGAAACGTTAACCGTCCATGCAACTTTGGTTGCATACCCTTGACGCCTTCGATCTTTTCGGTAAATATAATTATTGCAATAAATTAAATCTATCGAATAGACCGAATAGTCCTCCTAAATTATCATTAACCCTTTAACGCTACAATAGGTATAGTAGGTTTAATTCATTTTTTTTCAAAAAAATAATTCTTGAAAATTTCACTGAGCATACACAATATAATAATATTTATACTTTATAAGACATACGTTATAAGTTACCTATATAATATAACCACGAATAATATTTTAAAATCACAGTGTAATAACTAAAATACATCGTTTAATGACCAAATTTCGTCCGAATTTGAACATAGAATATCCATAAAAAAAACAACGTATTAATATAGTTTTAGATTTTTTGGTTACAGCTAGAATGAACTTTTTATGAGAAATTTGTATAATATTTAACAATTTACTGCTTTAAAATTGAACATTTAATACCTTTTAAACTTAAAAATAATTCATAACATTTTTGAGATTTTTATGAATTTTGTCAAAATTCAACTTAAAATGCGTATAAAAAAAAACATGATTATTTTAACACTTATTAGAATATTAACAATTAATATTTGATAGTTGATAGTGTTATTGAAGTAATGAATATTTCAAACTTATTAGGAATCAATAAAATATAAAATAATTCATAAATAACAATATACCAACTATAGGTACACATTTTGTATTCAGTTTTTTTTCGCCTTTATATTTTTGTTTTTAAGTGCAAGTCTAAAAATCGAGTATCTGATAATATACCTGATAATTGTTGGAACTTACAAGCGATTGTAAATAAGCACCACATCTCCACCACCGAAGTCCATTTTAGTGGGGTAAATTATTTGTATTTTATACAGGTAAACAAGGTTGGGCAAGATACTCAAAAAAAAGTATCATGAAACATGCATTTAGTGTATCAAGATACAAGATACTTGGATACACGATATTTCTAATCGAATTTTATTTGTTATTAAACTTAAAACGTCTATACATAATTCAATATACTGTCAATACATAAATACAGTAAAATAATCGATTAAATAAATTGTAAAATCGATAATTATAAAGCAACAAATTATGAAAAAATCGTGAATGGGCCGTTGACACAGTCACATTGAAAACAGAACCAATAGTAAAATGTATAGAATGGTATAACAATGCGAATAGTATATTGTAATTGGTAATTGCTTATCTTTATACTTTTGATTTGATTTTCTATTTTATGCGGAAATACATTCACGGTTACACTCATATCTAGGTAGGATTCATATTTTATGAGAACGAACATTTCAGCATAATTAAAAATATATTTAGGTATATCTTTAATCATGTATTTCAGGTAAGTGCTTATCTGCATAACTGTACTTATAGATACGTATACCATATATGGGCATACGGGCAACTTAATTTAATTTTATGTTTTTCAAATTATCTTACTGCTTTACAAGTTATAAAATTGTGTGGTACATTTTTTCGTTATCGTTAATTTTAACTCGATTGCACATGGAAAATTTTTCGTGAAAATGGAATCCACTACGAAATTATCTAATATCGAAAATCAAAATGTCTTGGTACACATTTTTACAATAAAAATGTGTATAAAATATAAAATGTATCATGACACATGATACAAGATACAATTGTATCTTTGATATTGCCCAACTCTGAAGGTAAGATGTATAACGGATAAACCACATAAAAAGAAAATTGTGGGATATAAAAATGTATTCATCAATAATTATTGCACCGATCGATATTCAAATGTAATATACTGTAGTACCTATATGCTAATTTCGCAGATCAATTTTAATACCTATAGTCCGCTTCACGAAAACTGGCGGGTGATCGCCACGGTTCAAGCAGACTAATTGTTGTAGTAATTATCAAACAACTTTCCGCGCTTTTTCAAATATATATATATATTATATACCTAATAAACATCTGTATTTTTTCCATTTTTTTTATGCATTTACTTTATAATAAAATCGATTTGTTTGAAATCCAATGTATTATTTATAATATAATAACATTGTATTATTAACTATTTAATTATTTATTATTTTTTTAATAATTAGATAAGTTAAATAATATATAAAACGCAAATATTTATTAATTTTTCTATCATAGTATTCGCAAATATTTAAAATAATAATAGTAAAAAAAGCGGGTAAGTCGTGGATGTCGCTCTGCTGTACAGTAGGTTACTGTAATGGATGGGATTAAATTTGAATGCAATGACAGGTATCATTGTATACGAAAAACAATTCTGAACGGAGATGATTTGTCAGTCTAGGATATATTATATTTAAATATTGTCATATATTCTATTTTGAAACAAATATTTTTTTTTTTCAATTAAGACGCATTTTGCATACGGTTAATCAATTAGTGTAGTTATCATATAGTTATCATAGTTCATAATACCTTATATTATCATAGGTATACGAATACCGGATCAATCGACCGACAACCAATCGACCGACAACCAAAATACCGACAGGACAATCGATTGACAATAATATAATATATTGTAATTTAATTTCACTTTATATTTATATTCTTGTTTTAAAATTTGTGCATAATGTATAATATTGGTATATTATTGTTAATAATGTATATTACAAAGAAAACGTTTTTTTTTTTTTTTTAAATTAAAACTAAGCCTCAGAATAATGTGGTTTATACCGAAATTATCGGATGTTAGAACATTTTAGATATAAATATTAGTCCTGAAATGGATAAGCAGTTCCGATTCGTTTAATGTTTTTATCTAATCGAAAAATTTTATCGCACGACAACGAGAACTCAATTAACGCGCGATACCTTTTTCCAACTGTGTACATTTAGTTGATCCGACGAAGATACACGCAGTCTCTGTGCGTATTTTATATAAGTATAATGGAGGAATATTGCAATATTGTCCCGTCACAACAAGGCCGAAAAAAATTAGTAGTAAATGGATATTTGATGGTAAAAGATAAAAATAGAAACGATCTCTTTTACTGGAATTGTGAGAAAAAAGTGCTTTATAAATGTAAAGGACGTGCGTCCACAATTTTAATTCATGGAAGACAAAAGTTAAGAACCAACAACGAACATAACCATGCTCCAGCTAGAAACTATTGTCAATCGATTGTCTTGTCGGAATTTTGGTTGTCGGTCGATCGACCCTGTCGGTTAATAGTCTTGTCGGTATTTTGGTTGTCGATCGATTGTCCTGTCGGTCGATTGGTTGTCGGTCGATTGTCCATCACCCAATTTTTACGTATTAAGTCAATATTTGAACTTCAAATACTAATATAAAAAATTGCGCCTATGTATTCTTATAATTTTTTAATCACCATAATAATAACTTATGAGGAACTTTGTATTAAATTTTCAAGTATTTTGATAGGGCCAAAAAATTTTTATCGACACTTCAAAAAAAAAATTTTCAGACAAATTGAAAATTTCAGTCGTCTATAAATATCTCAAAAAAAGTTAAAATATTTTGAAAATTAAATCATGTAAAGAAAATGCTAATCCTAATAACTGGTAAAATTTTCAAGTATCTAGGACTTATACTTTTTGAATAATAACAAACATTTAAAATCGTTTCAGGATAAATTGTTATCGTTACACTATTTCGTAAAAATTTAAAATTTAAACGCACTTAAAATTTGTCCTATAATGATGCTTCGAGTTGTATCTATAACTACTTTAAAGAAAAACTTATGGAAAACTTAGTGTTGTATTTTTAATCCTTAGTTATAAACGCATAAAATTTTATGATTTTTCAACTTCAAAATTACTTGCAAATTTTCGCGTTTTCGACAGATTTCGTAAAATTTTGAACTATAAACGCTTATTAAAAAAAATCGTGACTTACGGATCTTCACTTTTACATCGGAAACCACTCCCAAAGTTTGAAATCAAAGCATTATTTCGACTAGTTATGCTGTACACAGACACAAAAAAAAACACACATCATTGTAAAATCAATACATTCATCACTTCGTTCAGAATCTAAAATACAAATTATAATTGTATATACTTTTGAATACTGATTCACAATTAAATATAACAAAAGCATACCAAAATAAAAACTTAAAAAATAAAAAAATATAACTATCATACAAGTAAAAATATATAACTTTTAAATTCTGAACGAAGTGATGAATGTATTGATTTTACAATGATGTGTGTTTTTTTTTTTTTTTGTCAAGCAAACATGTTCTTATATTTTATACTTACACTGTGTTTGATATATATATATATATTTGTTGTTATGTTCAGGTATAGAGTAAAGCATACAAACATTATAAACTATAGTCAAGATTCTGGGTAGACTATATAGTTGCAACAAAAAATGTTCATACAAAAATAAGTAACGACCTACTTTATTTATAAACAAAAACTGAGTATTATAGAACACAATAATAGCTATTAATCAACGATTTTAATCTTAGTAATATTTCATAGCTCAATACAAAATTGAATTTATAAATATAGATTATTTCATTTTAGATTCTGAGCGGAGCAAGGAATGTATTGATTTTACCATGATATGTGT
Source organism: Diuraphis noxia (assembly GCF_037042655.1). Taxonomy (NCBI): domain Eukaryota; kingdom Metazoa; phylum Arthropoda; class Insecta; order Hemiptera; family Aphididae; genus Diuraphis; species Diuraphis noxia. The sequence continues at coordinate 51,015,179 of NW_028301711.1, forward strand.
GTTTTTTTTTGTGTCTGTTATCGTTTTGTGGCAGTAAAAATGCTTCGATTTTCGACTTCAGTACCTTGTTAGATCAGAAAGTGTATCTAGTTGATACTTTGGAGGATCAAAAGTAAAAAATTTATATTTTTCTAAATAATCGGGATAAACAAACTAAAAATTAAGAAAAAAACGAGAATTTTACGCCCAATCAGTTTTCGACAAAATCAATTTTGGTTTTTTATGTAACTTTAAAACAAATGACCATTGATACATGAAATTTTCACCGAATGTTTATATAAGTATATTCTATGAACCATGATATTTTCAAAAAATTTCGATTTAAGTTTAACTATTTATTGGCATATGCAATTTTCGATCATTATGATGTGTGTGTTTTTTTTTTTGTGTCTGCGTACAGCATTACTAGTTGAAATAATGCTTAAATTACAAACTTTGGGGGTGGTTTCCGATGTAAAAGTGAATATCGTTGGTAAATGATAGAGGTCAAAAGTAAACATTTTCCAAAAGTTTTCAAAAAAATCGAGACAAACACAAAAAAAGTGATAGAAAATCAGTAATTTTTACGCAATACCAGTTTTCGACCAAATCGATTTTTTTATATGGTTGTAATTCAAAAACTAATCGCTGTAAATACTTGAAATTATCACCAAATATTTATATTAGTGATATCTATATACAGTTTAATTTTCAAAAATTTTTGACTTTTTTTGAGTTAATTATAGACCACAGAAATTTTTTTTAGAATTTTTTTTTGAAGTGCCGGTAAAAAAATTTTGGACGACCAAAAAAACTTGAAAATTTAATACAAGGTTCTTTATGAGTTGATCTTATAGTAGCTAAAAAAAATTAAAAATCGTTAGTCACAATTTTTTTAATAAGCGTTTATATTTCAAATTTTTTTGCAAGTAATTTTGAAGTATAACTAAGGATTAAGAATACAGCACTAAGTTTTTCTTCAAGTAGCTATAGAGAAAACTCCAAACATCATTATAGGAAAAATTTTAAGTGCGTTTAAATTTTTACGAAATAACGTAACGATAAGGATTTATCCTCAAACGATTTTAGATATTTGTAATTATTCAAAAAGTATAAGTCCGTAGATACTTGAAAATTTTATCAGTTATTTAGATTGGTATTTTCTTTACATGATTTAATTTTCAAAATATTTTGACTTTTTTGAGATATTTATAGACGACTGAAATTTTCAATTTGTTTGAAAATTTTTTTTTGAAGTGTTGAAAAAAATTTGTTGGCCCTATCAAAATACTTGAAAATTTAATACAAAGTTCCTCATAAGTTATTCTTATAGTGATTAAAAAATTATAAAAATATAAAGGCACGATTTTTTTTTATTAGCATTTTTGAAGTTCAAATATTGACTTAATACGTAAAAATTACGGCAATTTTCAAATTATCTTAGATCGAAATTCATAAAAGTTTTTCATTTTAATTCTAAGATTTGAGAATTTAATACAAGGCTTATAATATAGTTTTGCAATAGCAGTTGAAAAACAAAAGAAATATATAGCCACATTTTTTTTTACTTGCATTTAAATTTAAATTTTGACAACATACATAAAAATCACTAGAATTCGTAAATTTTATTCTAGAAATTCATAAAAAATTTTCCTTTTATACCTAAGATTTGAAAATTAATACAAGGCTCCTAAAATATTTTTACAATAGCAGTTGAAAAATAGAAGAAATGTGTAGTCACATTTTTTTTTTACAAGCATTTAAATTTTAATTTTGACAACACGTAAAAATCACGAAAATTCGCAAATTAATAAAAGCTTTGAAAATTTAATACAAGATTCCTTACAAATTTGTCAATCTTTATCACAAAAAAAATGTCCACCGGAAATTCAAATTAAATTTTTATTAGCATTTGAATTTCAAATATTGACAAAAATCCGTCAAAACCATGAATATTTGTAAATTATTTTATAGTTTAAAATTCATAATATTGCTTGTATTTATATCTAAGGTTATAAAATTTAACACCAAGTTTTCCATAAGTTTTGCTTCAAATAGCTATAGAGAAAATTTGAAGCGTCATTATAGGAAAAATGTTTTGAGCGTCTGAGTTTTAAATTTTTATGAAATCGCGTAATGATAACGATTTATCCTCAAACCAGGCATTCGTATATCTATGATAATATAAGGTATTATGAATTATGATAACTACATGATAACTACACTAATTGATTACCCATGCCTTATGCAAAATGGTCTTTATTGAAAAATAAAATATTTGTTTCAAAATAGAATATATGACAATATTTAAATATAATATATCCTAGACTTTCGGAGACATTCATCTCCGTTCAGAATCGTTTTTCGTATACAATGATACCCATCATTGCATTCAAATTTAATCTCATCCATTACAGTAACCTACTGTACAGCAGAGCGACATCCACACGACTTACCCGCTTTTTTTTTATTATTATTAACATTTTGTATTAAAGTTAATTTTAACAATTATGGTAAAATTATTACTAAAAATTACAGTATCAATTTTATACTATAATTAATATATAATTTTTTTGTATTTAAAAAATGTATAAAATTATATAAATACAAAATAATTATACAAAAACACAAATTGGTAGTCCTATTCAGCATTTTTTTCATCGTCACTGTCATCCCAATCGCTGTCATCTGGTAGCAATGTTAAAATGATTGGCTCTAATACAGCATCTCTTATAATTTCTTTTTCATTATCCTTGTCTTGGAGTTCTTCAGCATGTCTCACACACTTTTCCCAATCATGTTGGGTAACCGAATCTAATGCTTCGTGAGTCAACCGCTCGATATCGCACATTTTAAAAGTTTTATTGTTTTTTGCAACTTGGCCTTTCACCTGCGCCCATATCAGCTCAATTGGATTGTATTGGCAATGATATGAAGGAAGTCGAATTACTTTATAACCTATTTTTAATGCCAATTGATCCAATTCATATTATTTTTTCATTTGGTATGAAAGCTTTAACCCTCATTTTAAGTGCTGCTAGCGTCTCTAATGGTGAAAATTTTATAATTTTTTTAGTCATCCACTCCTGTATATCTGCTTTTTTGCATTACTCTTTGGATAGTTATCTATAAGGGTTGAATGATATGATGCATTGTCCATTATGATGACGGACGGCTCTTCAAGATTGTTCAACATTTGGGTGAACTAAGATTGAAACAATTCCGAATTCATTTGGCTGTGGTAATCCGTAGAATTGCCAGTATTGCTCCGGAAAACCAATTTGGAATTTAGAATGAACCCGTATTTAGCACACCCTGCATGCACAACAATAAGATGCCCATCTTTTCCAGTAGGGATTTTTGGACACACCATATTTGTATTATGTTGCCAAGCGACACAGCAACACTGAACACACTATAATGCACAGAAAACTGTAAAACATGATGCCACAAGCAGCTGCAAATTCAACAACAATACAAAAAACCTCCCCTATATACTGTATATACGTTTTAAAATGTATAGACGTGGAAGGTTGTCTACAGGAGAGCCTAACATTTTAAATTAAACAATAGCGTCAATAGTTAAGCGCTGCCGACCCGAACCGCAAAAGGTGGTCACAATGGTCGCATAGAAAGAGAAGCACTGTCTACAGGCGGGGTGTGGTCCGGGGTACGACGGAGGCCACCCGCCAGTTTTGGTGAAGCAGACTTTAATACATATTTAGGTATTTGATTGCTATTGGCTGCAGTCATCACTTAGAATCCGCGGGACGGCATAGTTCAAGAATATTCATATGGATTCACCTTAATTTATATATATTAATACAATAATACCTAATATTATTTATCATTATTTAAATACATATGAATATATATATATATTGCATACCTATAGGCTACATGAGTAACTATACAATAATTATACAAATTATAATATTCTTATTGAAAGATGACGCGTTAATAATCATAATAGGAATAAAAAGTTGTACTAGATATTACTATTATACATGATAATATTAATATATCACTAATATTACAGCTATTGCCAGATAAATTCAGCAAGCGGCGGCGGCGGGATCCGTGTATCCCTTATATAATATAATCGCGTGATCAGCTTATTTGGCAACGACTGTAGTTAAGTACCTATTTATTGTGATGTTTATAATACAGTGGTAGCCGCTTATAATGATCACATCCGTCCGAGAGTATTTTGATCACTATAACCGGGAATCACTATAAGCGGCGACTCAAAAAATAGGTATCGAAAAAATAACGAAATTTTTTTTAAAATCATATTTTATTTTGTACAAAACATAAAAAAGACTGTGCAAAATATCAAAATACAGTACTGCAGTTGTATTAATTAAATTTAAATTTAAAAATTAATAAGGAAAATATACATACATGCGAAATTTGAAACTTAGGTTCTTTCAAAAAAGTTGGTAATTTGCCCATTTTTTTGGTATGAAAACTATAGGTATATATAACAAACGGTTTCAAACATATACGATATTACAATATGAAGTACTCATTACATGGGTCATATTAGATAAGATTAGTACGGTCGTTCGCAATCATTTTTCCTCCTTTGTGTACATAAAAATAGGTAATTTTAGTATAAATTTTATTCCTGACATAATTATTTCTGATCACTATAACCGAAAACCTGATCACAGTACGCGGCGAAAAATGCACTGGAGACCGCTGTTTGTTCCGTTCCTGACATTTTTTATCACTAAAAGTGGCTGATTCTTATAACCAGCTGTGAAAACTATAAGCGGCGACCACTATATTAATAATAAGCGTAATTGAATTGATGAAAAGCCGTTTGAGATGCGTTGTGGCCATAGGCGCCCACAGGGGAGGGCAAGCTGGGGCATTTGCCCCCACTGGCTTTTTAAAAATATTTTTTTTAATTGAATGTTTTAAGATAAATTACTATATACTATACAACAAATTTAAAGCATAAAATAAGTTATAATATAATAAAATATAATATATTGTATACGATATATTATTATACGAGTATAATAAAAAAGGTTATTATTTTAAAACACCTAGTAAAATTATAATATTTATCCTCAAATCCTAATATTACCCCCCCCCCCCCTAGAAAAATTTCTGCGGGCGCCTATGATTGTGGCTGAGTTTGTGTTTGTAGAAACACGTATTACGTGAAGGATTAGTATACATGTACCAATGTACCAGGACTGTATGCTATGATCGTGATGGTTGTTGAACAAGTAGATACTACGCTGCCTCCGCTGCCGGTGCTCGATATAAAACTGATCGAATAGCAAATACCAGTAATACCACATGCGACCCTAGTACTGTCGACTCAGTTTCGTATAATTCTGTTCTCGAAATGAACGACCAAACGTGATTGATACCTACGTTACATAGTATAAGGAATGATATATTATTTTTTATATATTGTGGTTCATAGCTTATACAATAGACCAATTCTATATATATCAATAAAATTTCATTTGTTGGATAAAAAATCTTGAAAATGTAATAAAAGGCTCCTAGTATACTTTTTCAACGGCAGATGAAAAATATTAAACTCCGTAGTCAGAATATTTTTCACAAGCATTTAAAGTTCAAATCTCCACAAAATCCTAAAAATGACGAAAATTTGCAAATTATTTTGAGTTAGAAATTATAGAAAAATCTTTAAATGTTTTTAACAGTAGATAATATAAAAAATAATCACTTGCGAGTTGTGGTTATAAATTTCATGTATAATACATGTAATATGTATTTAGTAATAAAAACATTATCTTTAGAATAATTAACCATATTAATTCATTTTTTGATAAACTAAAATGAGAAAAATCAATTATTGTATGGTACATTTCAATAAATTATAACAACAATACACAAAAACCAATTGAATATTAATTACAATTTTTTACTGACTATAATATGATTATACAAAATGTGGTCAAAGTTTAATATATTTAAATTTGTATACATTTGTATTACATAATAATGATAATTTCAAAATGCTAGTAATAATACAAATTATTTTAAGAGACATGTTAAACACTTAAACATAAACATAATTATAATTAGTTAACATATTTTAACTTAAATGATAAAAAAATTCAGTCAAAATAAAAAAAACATTTCTTTATTTCCTTTGTACTGTTCGTAGCCATGATGAGTAATTATACAAATTAAAGCACTATTAAATAAATAAAACGAAATCGAAAAGTTGAGAAACAGAACTACGAGAAAGGCATATTATTAACGTATGAAATACTTGTTATCGTTTTATAGTTTGTATGACGATGACGTCACAACGTCATTTTCTCCCATTCCCGTTTTTCGATATTTTCAAAATGAGGCAACCCGTATAATCTATAACCCTTGAAAATCTGTAGCATATTCCGACTGTTATCACTTTTTCCTGTGATTTTGATAATTTAAATTATTTTAAATTAAGAAATACATTAAGCATTGTGTTATTGTTACAACATCATACCGGTCACCCACTGCCAAGTGCCAACATCATGCCGAGCCTCCAGCTTAAGGTCAACAGAAATATTTTTCGGTGATCAATGGGATTTTAATAGCTGTTGCTTCTATTATATTCTATGTTAATAACCATACGGTAATTATATAGTTATCACTGTGTTTATATATTACATTATCATAAATATAACTACAACTGACTTTAATCAGTTTTCGATAATTCGTAAGACAGCAAGCCGTATAGCGTATAGCCGTATAGAAACAAGAAATAACATTAATAAGGAACGACATTTTAGTTTCCACCGTTAAGTTACTTATGGTAATTAGTAATAATTATGTACTAATAAGTAAAATATTTATTCATTGTTGAAGATGTCTATAAACAATGGATCAATTTTCTAGAACATAGTAGTGTTCAGCATATTTTGAGAAAGATTGCTACTTACAATATCACTGTAGTAAGACATTAAAAGAAACAGCTGTTTTAACCATTATTATGAATCGGAAAACATCAATAAATAAATATAATACTAAAATACAATTATACCTACTTTTATAAATCTTAACAACTATATTTAATTTATAATTGTATGACAAAAAAGTTGCTAAAATTGCATTTAATGTACAGCATAACAGCAAAAATAGATGAAGATACAGAAAAACCTTCTTGTCGTATTAAGACTTAGATAATTGTAATTGTAATTAATAAAAAATAAAAAATCTAATAATTATTATTTTTAAATATTATTCAAAACTTTTTAGGCAAAAAATCTAGAAGATGGTGTATGTGCACTACCTGAAGATTATAGCTTTTTATCTTAAATAAATGAACATACCAGTTTTTTTTTTATTAAATAACTAGAAAATATTGATCCAAAGGATGATGATACCTCCATAAAAAATATCTAAAGATCAAGGTATAATCTTTGGCAAATTAAAACACTCTAGCAAAGTAAAAAGTAAAAATAATTAATCAAAAAATAAGGAAACAGAAGAAAATAGTTTTTTCATCCAAAAGTAAGCAATAAATATCAGTTTAAAAAAGAATATTTTTTACAAATGTGTGGAAAGTTTATAGTGTTTTAAACTATGTAAACAATTGGCGATTAACTCTTTTTCTAAAAATGTATATTACCATTTTTAGGGGTGTCAAAAAATTACAAAATGATAAACTTCTTCTACATAAAGATTAAGCTGTAATTATTGAAAATAACTTTAGTAAGAATAAACATCTTATAACAAATTTAGTGAAGAAAACTTTTAGGCAAAAGATTAACAAAAAGTATTGTGTAGAGCTTCCAAAAATTGCTTTAACTTTAAATATTTATTTACCGAAAGCATATGCTTATATTCAAGATACATTTAATTCAATATTACTTTCTCCTTGCACTAGATAAATGCTAATAAAAATAAATAGTACATACGTGATAAACGTTCAATATTCGAGTGTGGTGCCAGGGCGTGTTTTAACATACCCAACATTGTTTCATAACCGGACATTTTAATTATTTAAGTATTTAAGTATTATTTGAATATTTACTCTTAATCAAAAATACTTACATTAACTAGGTAAATTTAAGTAAATATTTATAATAAAAGTAATTATCAAATTAAAATGTAGGTGATTGTCAAATAATTAATTAGTTCTTAAACTATAAGTTATTTTTTTATATAAAAATTGGATTGTTAAATCAATTTTATAAATTATATCCAATTTCGTATCTATTACCACTAATAATAATTTTAATTTTAATATATTAAATAGGAGGTAATAGATATACATTATTTTCCATATTGAAATTTATTACAATATGTAAACAACCAATTACCAAATAAATTATTCCTATTATTTCTTAAGTAACATAATACAAATCTTAAGGCAATACAATATGATATTATACTAACAGATTTTTATTAAAAGGGCTTAGCTAGGTCCTAACCACCTGCACTTTTTAATACAGTTATGTATTATAAATTATAGTTTATTTACTATTACAAGTATATAAGATTATTAATTGTTAAGTACTTATATAAATTGTAATCAAATACACAAGTTGATATTATAAGAATTGAGCTGCTGACAAACATAAAAACAATTTTACTAAAGGAACTATGATGGGTAGGTATCAAATTTAAATTTGTCAAGTGCCACAGATATTACTGAGTTTAATAATTTATTATATTCATACTTTTTGTAATGATAATAAATAACTGATCGCAAGATTTTGAGGTTCACATGGAGAAATATTATCTACAAAAGCTATGTATGATACAAATGATACAAATGAATCCTCTTATAAGTTAACAACGACATCTTATTTTTCAAGAAATATTTTTTTTCTAAAAGTTTTATCAAAAAAAGTAATTAAAATAATCTAATTAGGCTGGTTACAATCAGACTACTGAAAAAAAATAAAAGTATATAATTAGAAATTTCAAATTTAGATCATATTTTATTTCTTAAAAATGGTCTAAAATGTTGGTATTCTTGTCAGTAGTTTTTATACCATCAATAATTTAGTTATTAAATAGGAAAAACAACAAAATTATTGCCTACCGCCTATGTGATATAACTCTAAAAATTATTTCTAAGATTATAATATTATGAAATGAATTATATTTTAAAGTTATGTAATAATAAAATTAATGATCACAATATTAATGCAATTTTAAAATTAGTCATAGAATAAACAGATGAAAATAATAAAGTAAAAATACCTCAACTTAATACATAATATCTATGTGTAACATAACAAAACAACTTTTATTTTGCATGTCACAATGCAATAAATAATGTTTCTTTTAACGTCTCAAAAGTATTACAAAATATATTATTAACAGTCAAGTTAATTTCTTTAATGCTATTAAAACAAATTAATATAAGTAAAAATAATACAACCAAATATTTAACATAACATATTATAAGGATCTATTAAATGTATAATATATAATTTATGCTGTACCACAAAAGAACATGTCACGCAATTACAAAAATTAGTTGGTTTTGTGTATCCCCTAACAAAATCTTTAAAGATCCACCGTGACCGTAATGCTACTGCTTGACGTTGCCAGTAGCCGATATCAACATACGAGGAGGGGATTTGTTGGCTTAGTTCATTCTACATACCTAAAACTGGCATGTTCTCTCATGAGACAGAATATAATATTTATACTTTTTTAGACATGTAATTTATGAAAAGCTTATAGGTCACATCACATTATAGGTTAAGGGGTTAGAACAGTTATTTAATTAAAAACATACTATACATATGACAAGAATAACAAAATGTTTTAAATTTCAATCTTGAGCTAATAAAATACTACCAAAAAATATTATGAGTAGAGCACGGATTTATATACATTTGGATATTTATTATCAGGGCTTGAATGTTTATGAAATTTCATATTTTTTTATATTTATACAATTTAATGCTAACCTATAGATACAAATTGAATTATGTTCAACTGAATCAAATAATACTATTTTTATTTTGTATATTTTTGCATTTTTAATATGTTTAGTATTTTAATTGCATATTTTGAGATTTAAAAAATAAAAATTCATATTTCAATTCTTTTTTTTTAAAAACAATTATTTCCAAAATTTGTATATCTATATAAGCTTTATAAATGGTAACTACAATCCACGGGCATAGATGTAAAATTTAAACGTTTCATTGTGTTTGTTCGAGACTAAGATACTTTATTAGATATCTAACATTTATAGAAATAATAGAATTTTGTATACAGCAACGATTGGACAATGTATTAGTACAACTTAAATTGTCATGTCAGCTCAAAAGTGCATTATATGCAAATTTTTAAAATGTATTTTAAATTGTAGTAAAAAAAAATAAGAAATATAAATAAAATACTTATGTTTTATGAATTATAATAATTTTATATGCATATTTTTGTATTTTTATTGACTAAAAATGCACATTTTATAATTTTTAGCCCATATTTTAATTGAATATTTTGCTATTTTTTAGGGCATAAATGGATGCAAATTAAAGTAGTTTGAATTGCATAAATATCCGAGTCCTATTTATTATGGTTAATTGTATGATATGCTAAGTTATCATGAAATTTGGTTCATAACATAACAATTTAAAAATGAAATTTTTAAGACATAACACAACCTGAAACAGAGAATTGTATAACCTTAGCTTATATTTTACAGTAGGTAAATAAAAATTATGAACTTCATAGAAAATGATAAATTATTTTAGAACCAAACTAGATGATGAAATTCTCTTTTAAACAGTCAGTTTAATAAAAACCTAACTATTATTATTCTTTTTGAGCTATTTGAGCTATTTGAGTTTTTTATATTTATAACAATGTTTAAAAAGTATTAATCAACGTGCCTAAGAATTATTATATTTTTTAAATATGTATTACTCGGTAAAATATTTTAAAAACTAGGTAACATATTAGTATTTTTTTAAACTTTAAAGGTATAATCTCATTTGTTTGAATAACAAATACTATTATATATATTATATAAATATATATATTATTTATTTATAAAAGATTAATTAATTAAAATAGTTGTGCTGTTCGTTTTTTCTAATATGCCTTAAAAATGTAAATGATTGGATAGAGTACTACAGGAAAATGACGAAATTTAACTTAATAATCATGAAATAACACTTAATATTATAATAGAGATAATTAAGTAATCAAAATATTTATATACAATAGTTACTTGCCTGAATGTGGCTTACAATAATTGTAATAAAAAAATAGTAATGTAAGGTTGCACAATATATAAAACAATATCAAAAATTAAATAATATCAAATATCAAATAATACGGCTTGTCAGTTGATTACCTTAAGAGTTGGTGTTCGTTAGCGGCTTCAAACCAAACACTACTGTCTCGGGATTCACACACTTGTACAATAAAAATACAATAGAAAATATTAAAATATGTGACAATCCCGAGAGCGTACGACTAACGGGCCAGCAGACTCAGACGAATAATTCAACAATGTAATGCATGTGCTTCTGTAAGTATGTCGATGTGCGCCCTGAAATGGAAAAATAATATTAAACACAATATAACAAAATGACTGAACGATACTTACAGAAGCAATTCACAGAAACAATTGATGATGACGAAATAATGAACTGATTATTCTCTGGCTGAGACACGAACCGATCAACTCGAGCGATGGTAAAGAAAAAGAACGAAATACCTAATGAAAACCAATTTCACAAATAATAAAAAATATGCTTCAGTACCACCATAAACATTAAACCGTTAAAATGCGGACTTTCAGTGACACTGAAAGCTTGATTTGATACGTATGTCGTATGACTAAATGTCTAAATGACTTTTACGAAAATAAAACATGAAAGATAACGAAAAACACAACAAAAATATACAAATTACAAATATACGAATTACAGACAGTCGAGAAGATACACATTACACACGCTGCCCACTATCAGCTAGAATTCAGTGGTTCTCAAGCTTTTTTTGTTCACGACACATCACAAGTTCTCGCGGCACACTCAGCACAAATTAATGTAATTAAATAAAAATTACCTTTTTTTAATATTGTTTACCAGTTAGTATACGTGATTACATATTATTGTATCAGACATTTCTCGCGGCATACTAGTTGAGAACCACTGAGCTAGATAATAGCTCACGCTATCACAAACTGATAGTGGGACAACGTATGCAATCCCAAAAAGCAGTTTGTGTCGTGGTTCGCCACAAATTGTTTACCTGCAAACCGACAACTTACTTGCGCACCCCGAAATCTGTCATTTACCTGAAAACTGAACACTCGTTTGCGCACAACGACACGTTCACACACTGGTGTATTGCTACAGACTGCAGTAGCAGTACAAACTATCAAATATTTGATAACAATATTATTATATAACCGATGCTGTAGAATGTGTAGATTATATCATTTTAGATTTCTCGTACGCTTCGACCATATAAATGGTTATAATATTATAATATTATTATATATTATAATATTATAATTATTTATAATATTATAATTATTTATAATAGACGCGGCATACGGTAAATATCTTGACGCCAACATCATGTAGCGTGTGACGTCACGTTTGGACAATAACGCCGGCCGGCGGCCGGACTATAGATAGTATTCTAGCTATCCCAATAAAATATGATTGATTAATGGCTTACCTACTTACAAATTTTAATTCTTAATTTCTTATTTCCTTACTATAACACTCATTACTATTTATCTATCTATCTTGGTGTATCTTGGTTTTTCTCCTATTTTACGAGTTATTTATTAATTAAAATATAATTATTAAATTAAATTTACCAAAATGATATATTTAGAACTAGTATATTGTTACCTCATTGTAAACTCTCAGATTAATATACACTTGAAATCATAAAATAGCAAGGCTGGGCAAGTTAACTATTTTTTTTAATTCGTTAAGATATAGAAAAAAGTAAGTTAAGTTTAAAGTTAAAAGTTACCTCTATTTTTTTTTAACTTGCAAAAGTTACAAGTTAATTAGAAAATAAAAGTAACTTAACTTAGTTAAAAATAAGTTACTTTTTTTTAGTATAAAATTAATAATTATACTGCCCACCTTTTTTTAAGCTAACAAATAACATAATAATTCAATAAATGTCTTGTATTATTTGTATATTATACTCTAATCAATGATGAAATCCAATAAAATAATAAAATAATTGTTATGTATTTGTTAACGTAAATGATCCACAACTATACTAAATATTATTTATTAGAATATAATTACTTGGTTACACAATATATAATTATATTATATAAAATATTATTAAATTAATAGTAAGAATACAATATTTAATCATACCATTATTGTATTTTACCATTTTAGTAGACAGTAGTTAGGTACCTGTTACCTTATACCTAGTCCTAATGAGGTGTATTTGCCATTTGGTATATCATATGAATATCAAAAGTAAAATAATGCAACCAAAAACTAAGCTTTTCAACATTCATACTTTAACTATTATTATAATAAAACCATGATCATTTATCAAACATTCCAAAACACAATACTTTCAAGTTTCAAAGAAAGCTGTTTGAAACTATGAAAGCTAGAATGTGAAAAATAATTTTCGACGACAAGGGACAGACTCGAGACATACAATACGACAGTAAAAAATGTGTTCCAAACGGCAAACGCTGTGCGCCTGTGAACGAGTGAACACCAAATAAACAAATTAATAATAACTGGAAATTGTTTTGCCCAAACGTGACGTCATATCATTAAACATGATGGCTACATAATTGTGCGGCACAATTTGTGCCTATACAAGCATATTATGATAAGGCGCGTCTATTAGCTTATATGGTCGAAGCTTGTACCTATAACTACTTTTAGGTTTTAAGTACAGTTTCATTAGTCATGATTCAGTATAACATCGGTAATTATAAATTTAAGTAAATATCGTGTTTTTATGATTATATACTCAAATTTTAGATGTAGGTACTGATAAAAAAATACCTTGCGAGTTTTATTGTTAATAAATTAAACAAAATTATAAAAGTAACCTATACTCATAATCATGAAGAGTAATATAAGAGATTTATACAACAAACTTAGAACATAATGATGTAAAATTGCTACGAAGATCAATGTATTAATCTAGAAAAAAAACATCAGCATTATCCTAAGCCTGTTAAAGTGAGAAGGAACTTATTATTATGTGCGCAAATAAGTTGTAAAAAAGGCAAATGTGCGCAAACGAGTTGTAGCCCATTGGCGTGAATAGTGTAATATTATGTAGGTGGTATACTATGTAATATGTACCTACTTGAACAATTATTAACAAGCATTATTTTTTATGTTTAGTTGCTTAAAAAAATTAATACATTTATGTTTTAACCACCTTCTTTAAAGCATTTAAAAATTGTTAATTTTTTTATACAGCACCTACACAAATTAGGATAATCGTATATATATTATATAGTATAATACCTAATGTTTGTTACCACCTTTTAGTAATAAATCTAATAGTAAAAAAAAAAAAAGATGTACCTAATGCAACAACTTCAGAACCTTAACACTAGCTATTAACCTTATTTTATTTTATAAGTTCCAATGAAAAGATAATGATCACATGGTGGGGCTTTGAATAGGCGATTGAAATACATAGATACAAGTCTGTATTTCAGTGTCAATGTTGTGAATACTATTATATGTAGCGTATGTAGGTATGTATATTTTTAAATTATATTATTATATTATATTATATTATTTTTATATTATATTATTATTATTTTATGTATATTTTTAGGTATGTATATATATTTTTTTTTTGTATGTATAATGTAGGTATGTTTGTATGAAAGAATTCATTAAACCAAATACCACAATAAATAATCATTTTTGACAACTTTATTTAATATCACTTATCATCAGCTTCCTTATTCGCCCCGTTCGAAGTTTTGTGACTGTTTCTTGTAATCACAGTTGAAAATTCACTTGAAATGACGCCAATGTGGGAAAATACAGAATGTAAAAACTTAAACAACTGCAGTAGCTTACAGCTTACCAGTTAAAAGCTATTTCTATATTCAAATTATAATACTGCTATACAATTATTGGAAAAACTAATATTGCAGTGTTGTAGTGCTGCATTAGGTCTTCTCTAAAATTGTAAAATATTCTTACTTTATTAATTTATTTACTTACCTTAAATAATATAAATGTAAATAGCAAAATAGCACTTAACGTTATTTTGTTTTCTCATTTATCTGACGAACAATTAAAGTACATAATATCATAAATATTTAAACTATTCCGAATTTTTCTTTCGACGTTTTTCTATTTGTAGTTATCAATTTATCATACGTAATTTATTTATATTTTATTCACATAGTTTATACTTATATTATGAGAAGATATTTTATAGTAATCGAAAATAATCACAACATTTTATCCTAATTGTTTTCGCCGCGACAAATCTTACGGTATGTGCAGTTGTTTGCTCGACTCGCATAGCTACATAGACAGAAAGGGTGACCAAGATAAATTTAATAAATGTATCAAAGCAAAAATTCTATGAATTAATAATAATATAGGTACTCGTTGAATATGCTATCTACCACACGTTTGATGGTTTAGTATGCTATCTACCGTTAATATTTTATATTTTTATCTACCGTCATTTTATGTTGGTGAAGTATGATATCAACACGTATTTAAATGTAAATTGTCCTACCTTTATAATGCAGAATTTCTTCTTTGGTAATATTGGTAATAAACCGCTTATACTTAAAAAATGTTCGCACATCTCTTCATTTTGAATTATGTATCGATATAAATAACTCATAGTTGACAAACTCATAATAATACTTATTAAATAATATTTATTAATAAATAAATCACAGTAAAACCACGTATATAATCGACAAGACTCAAAAACACACACTAAACAGGTGTAATATAAAGGTATACCTACTAACCTACCTAACTTACTAAGGTATAAAATATAAATATAATATGATTTGAGGTTTTAATAAAAGATTAATCTTAAATCGTAATTGCAAAATGATAAAGTATGTATAATATATTAATATACAGCATACGGGCATACGGTAGATATCATAGATACTAAACTATACTAAAATTACTGCAGTAGATAAAATATTTACGGTAGATAGCATATTGAACGAGTAGCATAATATATAATGCACCGAAATATCAATATAACGGCATCAAAAATTGTAATAATAATAATGATTATGACGCGGGCGTCCCCACAAAGTAAAGTATATAACAAGACAAAAAAATAGTATAATTAAATATATAATAATAATTAACGGCGCTTAACCTTAACGACTTAGTACACTAGTAGAATACAGATGAGTATATGATTACAACATAACACAGTATTACCGGATCGACGGACACCACGTGGCTTCACCTCTCAGACCGGCTATGAACAGGCAAAAAAATAAACTCGTCCAGCTGTTTAAAAATGTGTATAGGACAAACAGACATATTAATAATATATATATTAATAATAATATAATTATTATAATATATTTATAATAACATATTAATAACACCAAAGGTGGTGTTATAGTCAGTGGCGTATTTGGGGGGGGGGGGAGTGTCCTCCGTGTCTTGACACCCACCGACATTTAAAAAAAAGTCCTAATATATTGGACATTAGTGTTGTCATTTATTTTATAGTATACTATTTTTATCAAATGTAAAACTTCTTGTCAATTCCTAACATATTAATTTGTTAAAAAATTAATTCAATGTCTTTTTACATTAGTAAATAATACTAAAAATTTTGTTTGTGAGGTTCAATAAATGTTGACACCCCCCGAGAAATCACCCAAAATACGCCACTGCACGTCCGTGATGCTGAACTGGATGATCCGGCTTCTGGCCCTCAGCAATGTCGGCAGAAAATATGTGGCGAGCGGATACCACACGAACGGGAGTTACCGTACAAGACGTATTACCGGGTTCGACCTCGCACACAACACGCAGCTTGCGCGACACCGAACAGACTGGACGAATATGTGGGCTAAATACTTACGCCAGCACGGCTAATATCAGTAACAAGATGTTACAACGGTGATGGGAAGTCGTCACACAATACCAGAATAAAACGCTGGAACCGTACACAAAAGGGTATGACTGGCAGCCGCAACAGTAACATCGCGAACTCGACAATTGCGAGGCACAAAAAGGAATGAATCGCCGTTGACCACACAACAACAAAAAACTGGTTCGCGCCGACAATGACGAGTGCGATAAAACAGCTGTTGTCTGTCGGGTTTGCAGCTTTGACCGGGTTATTGAACTTGTTTGGACGAGATTATGTGATAGCGCGCGGAAATTGACCAAGTTTGAACACTAATAATTAAAAATATTTTTAAATGGATTATTTTTTCGTTTTGTCTACATAGTATACCTAACTACAACAAATTTGTATAGAAGCATAAAAAAAATTGCTATGCCACAAAATGTGGTAAGAAAACATAAGTAGCTATAATTTTAGCATAATTTTTTTTTTGTAAAGAATATCTCGTAGTATAACTAAAAACCTTTTAGTTTTTTAGCTGTACTTAGTGCAATGAAGACATTGATTGTACAAGAATGTGTGAGTAGTTTTTTCGCGTAACTGTCATCACCTTTTGAATGAGTAAAAATCCTTCTAACAGCAACTTCAACATATTTTCGGATGTAGTTCAATATCCTACCTACTGCTATTTTTATACCAGTCCTACCGGGATATACGGACCTTATCTTATTATCTATTTAGTTATTCATAAATCATATTATATATTTAAACATGATGATTTTATAATTGCTGGTTATCTGTCTCTATCGTAGTCGAACGTGGGCAAATCATGGGGCATCATTTAAGATGTGTCAGGGCGGCTATGTTATATAATTTTTACTATTTAAATGAAACATTAAAATACGTATTCGATTTATGTTAAAACATTTGCGAATAACTGAAGATTTTAGGTTTTAATTTTTAGAGCGCCTTTTGAAAGATTAAATTGATGGCCCTGTGGAAATTTATATTAATATTGATGGTATCGCGAAAAACTGCTCTGTACAGTACCGACGCCCTTGTATTTTTGAAACGTCCTATAACTCTGATATTTTTTACACAATTTTAACCATCGAAAATAATTTAGAATGGTACGTTTAAAATTGTTTACCATTGAGATAACTTAAGATATTAGGTAGATGATATATATTTATCTCAAGAAAATAATAATCATAGTTTGTAATTAAATTAATAATGTCAAAATTGTACACAAAAGTGTAAAACTAAGAACTCGTTATTGCACAAACTGTGTTGCAATGAACATAAAATTGGAAATTGTAATAACTAAGTCTGTAGAATGTTCATTTTTATAAAAACCATATTTTTTATTTGATTATACACAACTATTAGTGTAGTATATAAGTAGATAAGTCATAGTAAAATAGGTATATAGTATGGGTACATGTCATAGCTAGAAGGAGCTTAAATTTAAAAAACTTAGAACGGTTATATAAAAAAATGCCTATGAATTTTTAATAGTCTTCAACTTATATTATATGAACTTATGAGGGGTCTTGTATAAAAATTTCAAGTTTTTTGACCCAATGAATAAAATTGTATTGATATTTATAGATTTTATACATTTTTATAAGTGCTTGAACTTATAAAAAGCGTGTAAGTCGTGGATGTCGCTCTGCTGTACAGTAGGTTGCTGTAATGGATGGGATTAAATTTGAATGCAATGATAGGTATTATTGTATACGAAAAACGATTCTGAACGGAGATGAATGTCTCCGAAAGTCTAGGATATATTATATTTAAATATTGTCATATATTCTATTTTGAAACAAATATTTTATTTTTCAATTAAGACGCATTTTGCATATGGCATGGTTAATCAATTAGTGTAGTTATCATGTAGTTATCATATTCATAATACTTTATATTATCATAGATATTATACGAATACCTGGTTTGAGGATAAATCGTTATCATTACGCGATTTCATAAAAATTTAAAACTCAAACACTCAAAACATTTTTCCTGTAATGACGCTTCAAATTTTCTCTATAGCTATTTGAAGCAAAACTTATGGAAAACTTGGTGTTAAATTTTATAACCTTAGATATAAATACAAGCAATATTATGAATTTTGAACTACAAAATAATTTGCAAATATTCATGGTTTTGACGAATTTTTGTCAATATTTGAAATTCAAATGCTAATAAAAATGTAATTTGAATTTCCGGTGGACATTTTTTTTGTGATAAAGATTGACAAATTTGTAAGGAATCTTGTATTAAATTTTCAAAGCTTAGATTTAAAAAGAAAATTTTTTATGAATTTCTAGCTTATAATAATTTGCGATTTTTCGTAATTTTTAGGTATTTAGACAAAATTTGAACTTTAAATGCTTATAAAAAAAAATGTGACTATACATTTCTTGATTTTTCAACTGCTATTGTAAAAATATTTTGGGAGCCTTGTATTAAATTTTCAAATCTTAGGTTTAAAAGGAAATTTTTTTATGAATTTCTAGAATAAAATAATTTAAAAATTTTCGTGATTTTTACGTATGTTGTCAAAATTCAAACTTTGAATCCTTGTAAAAAAAATTGTGACCATGAATTTCATAATACCTTATATATACGAATACCTGGTTTGAGGATAAATTGTGGCTATATATTTCTTTTATTTTTCAACTGCTATTGCAAAACTATATTATGAGCCTTGTATTAAATTCTCAAATCTTAGAATTAAAAAGAAAAACTTTTATGAATTTCATTCTAATATAATTTGAACATTACCGTAATTTTTATGTATTTAGTCAAAATTTGAACTGTAAATGCTTATAAAAAAAATTTGTGACCATATATTTCTTTTATTTTTCAAATGGTATTGTAAAAATATTTTAGGAGCCTTGTATAAAATTTTCAAATCTTAGGTATAAAAGGAAAAGTTTTTATGAATTTCTAGGATAAAATAATTTAAGGAATTTTTGTGATTTTTACGTATGTTGTCAAAATTAAAATTTGAATACATGTAAAAAAAAAAAATTGTGGCTATACATTTATCTTATTTTTCAACTGCTATTGTAAACATAAATTATGAGCCTTGTATTAAATTCTCAAATTTTAGAATTAAAAAGAAAAACTTTTATGAATTTCAATCTAAGATAATTTGAAAATTGCCGTAATTTTTACGTATGAAGTCAATATTTGAACTTCAAAAATGCTAATAAAAAAAAATCGTGCCTATGTATTTTTATAATTTGGTTATCAGTATAAGAATAACTTATGAGGAACTTTGTATTAAATTTTCAAGTATTTTGATAGGGCCAAAAAATTTTTATCGACACTTCAAAAAAAAAATTTTCAGAAAAATTGAAAATTTCAGTCGTCTATAAATATCTCAAAAAAGTCAAAATATTTTGAAAATTAAATCATGTAAAGAAAATGCCAATCTTAATAACTGGTAAAATTTTCAAGTATCTACTACATATGCTTTTTGAACAATAACAAATATTTAAAATCGTTTGAGGATAAATCCTTATCGTTACGTTATTTCGTAAAAATTTAAACGCACTTAAAGTTTTTCCTAAAATGATGTTTCGAGTTTTCTCTATAGCTACTTGAAGAAAAACTTATGGAAAACTTAGTGTTGTATTCTTAATCCTTAGTTATAAACACAAAAAATGTTAAGATTTTTCAACTTCAAAATTACTTGCAAATATTCGCGTTTTCGACAGATTTCGTAAAAATTTGAAATATAAACGCTTATAAAAAAAAATTGTGACTAACGATTTTTAATTTTTTTTAGCTACAATAAGAACAACTCATAAAGAACCTTGTATTAAATTTTCAAGTTTTTTTGGTAGTCCAAAATTTTCTTACCGGCACTTCAAAAAAAAATTCTCAAAAAAATTGAAAATTTCAGTGGTCTATAAATAACTCAAAAAAAGTCAAACATTTTTGAAAATTAAACTGTATATAGATATCACTAATATAAACATTTGGTGATAATTTCAAGTATTTACAGGGATTAGTTTTTGAATTACAGCAATATAAAAAAATCGATTTGGTCGAAAACTGGTATTGCGTAAAAATCACTGATTTTCTATCATTTTTTTTTTTTTTGTTTTTCTCGATTTTTTTGAAAACTATTGGAAAATGTTTACTTTTGACCTCTATAATTTACCAACGATATTCACTTTTACATCGGAAACCACCCCCAAAGTTTGTAATTTAAGCATTATTTCGACTAGTAATGCTGTACGCAGACACAAAAAAAAACACACACACATTATTGTAAAATCAATACATTCATCACTTCGTTCAGAATCTAAAATGCAAACATATAAGAGCACATTCTCGTTGTTTAGAGAATAATATTGATATTAATAATAATAATATTTTTATAATCATATTTATATTTTGGCATAATTCGCTTATAAAAAATGTACGAATTAAAATATTTCCAATAATTAAAAATTAATAGACATTACAGTCGTCGTGTTAAGTTCTTTATTTTATAATTTATTGAATACCGTAGTCTACTGAATGCCAGTATTGTAATATTTTAAATTATACCATAATACAAATATCATCATGACATATTATTACGTATTAATAATTAATGTATACTTATAAATTATATCATAACTTACTATAACTTCATGTAGTCATAACTAAAATATTTGTAATATTATTCAAAGTAAAACGCATACCTATTTCAACGATATTATGATATTATCTATTAATTATTGCTTCTATATTCATCTATTTCTTATTCTCGGTCCCGGGACAATATATTTTCGTCACACAATTCTCTGAGGGGGATTGCACGAACATTCCTTTCGGGAATTTCGAACACCGTCCTATTGGTGACAATATTTTCCCGATGACTTTTTTTTTCGGATCCGACACAGACCGATCGCACTTGACCCTGAACCGGTGAATGATGGATGGCATGGGAAACGCGGTGGGACACAGATAGTTCATGCACACTTGGAATAAACTGACATAACACGTCTCTTTGCCACTGCCGTCCTCTATTGAATGGTATTCGGAGTTTCCGCTGCACTGGTCACTGTTGCGTAGTGGTGAAAATATTAGCAAGTTCTCGCTTGGATAGCGATTTTATGAATGATTTAACTAATTATTTGATTATTATGTACGTAAAATTAAACTTTAAACTATTTTGCAATCATGACTGCGCGTTTAATAGATCATGTAAAATAACAGACATGAAAAGGTCAGCTCATATAATAAAAAATCTGAAGAAAAACGGGATAAATAGTGATAGGTATTATATAATACAAAATTTAGTCATTTCAGTTTTTCAGTTATTGGTATAAAGTTGTCAGTAATTTTTATTTTTTTTTATCTAATTTAAAAGATTAATTAACAAATAGTAAATACTATGAACTTAACTTATTATCTTCAATTAATTTATTATACAGTGTGATCACGATCTCACGTGCATGGCCGTGTATTGAAATGGAGTATTTGAGAAGTGATAGGGAGTGCTTAAATAAATACTTTCAGATACATTTCGAACTTTTAGCACTTTTGGTGTGCACATGCGCAATTTAATTTTTTTTTAATGAAAACACTATTTTTTCTACATATTCGGATTGATTATTTTAGATTCTGAACGAAGTGATGAATGTATTGATTTTACAATGATGTGTTTTTTTTTTTTTTGTTTTTTTTTGTGTCTGTGTACAGCATAACTAGTCGAAATAATGCTTCGATTTTAAACTCTAGGGGTGGTTTCCGATGTAAAATTGAAGATCCTTGGTGCGTTATAGAGGTCAAAAGTAAACATTTTCCAACAGTTTTCAAAAAAATCGATATTTTTATATGGTTGTAATTCAAAAACTAATCACTGTAAGTACTTGAAATTTTCACCAAATGTTTATGTTAGTGTTATCTATATACAGTTTAATTTTCAAACTATTATTGAGTTATTTATAGACCACTGAAATTTTCTATTTTTTTGAGAATTTTTTTTTGAAGTGTCGGTAAAAAAATGTTGGACGACCAAAAAAACTTGAAAATTTAATACAAGGTTCCTTATGAGTTGTTCTTATTGTAGCTAAAAAAATTAAAAATCGTAAGTCACAATTTTTTTTTATAAGCGTTTATAGTTCAAATTTTTACAAAATCTGTCGAAATACGAAAATTTTGTAGTTGAAAAATCATGAAATTTTTTGTGTTTATAACTAAGGATTAAAAATACAACACTAAGTTTTCTATTAGTTTTCCTTCAAGTAGCTATAGAGAAAACTCGAAAAATCATTATAGGAAAAATTTTAAGTGCGTTTGAATTTTAAATTTTTACGAAATAGCGTAACGATAACGATTTTAAATATTTGTAATTATTCAAAAAGTATAAGTCCTAGATTCTTGAAAAATTTTACCAGTTATTTAGATTGGCATTTTCTTTACATGATTTAATTTTCAAAATATTTTGACTTTTTTTGAGGTATTTATAAACAACTGAAATTTTCAATTTGTCTGAAAATTTTTTTTTGAAGTGTCGATAAAAATTTTTTGGCCCTATCAAAATACTTGAAAATTTAATACAAAGTTCCTCATAAGTTATTCTTATAGTGATTAAAAAATTATAAAAATACAAAGGCACGATTTTTTTTTATTAGCATTTTTGAAGTTCAAATATTGACTTAATACGTAAAAATTACGGCAATGTTCAAATTATCTTAGATCGAAATTCAAAAAAGTTTTTCTTTTTAATTCTAAGATTTGAGAATTTAATACAAGGCTCATAATATATTTTTAAAATAGCAGTTGAAAATAAAAGAAATATATAGCTACCTTTTTTTTTTACATGCAATATGCATTCAAATTTTAATTTTGACAACATACGTAAAAATCACGAAAATTCGTAAATTATTTTATTCTAGAAATTCATAAAAAATTTTCCTTTTATACCTAAGATTTGTAAATTTAATACAAGGCTCCTTACAAGTTTTTCAATCTTTATCACAAAAAAAATGTCCACTGGAAATTCAAATTAAATTTTTATTAGCATTTGAATTTCAAATATTGACAAAAATTCGTCAAAACCATGAATATTTGCAAATTATGTTGTAGTTCAAAATTCATAATATTGTTTGTATTAATATCTAAGGTTATAAAATTTAACACTAAATTTTCCATAAGTTTTGCTTCAAAGAGCTATAGAGAAAATTTGAAGCGTCATTATAGGAAAAATGTTTTGAGCGTTTGAGTTTTAAATTTTTATGAAATCGCGTAATGATAACGATTTATCCTCAAACCAGGTATTCGTATATCTATGATAATATAAGGTATTATGAATTATGATAACTACATGATAACTACACTAATTGATTAACTATGCCTTATGCAAAATGTGACTTAATTGAAAAATAAAATATTTGTTTCAAAATAGAATATATGACAATATTTAAATATAATATATCCCAGACTTTCGGAGACATTCATCTCCGTTCAGAATCGTTTTTCGTATACAATAATACCTATCATTGCATTCAAATTTAATCCCATCCATTACAGTAACCTACAGTACAGCAGAGCGACATCCACGACTTACCCGCTTTTTTTAAATTTTATTTTATTTTTTAACATATTTCGTATTAAGTTATTTAAAAAACTCATCAAATAAGGTATGTCAAAATTTGGATTTATGTATAATTCATGTTTAACGAAGTTTTCATTTATAACCACAATATATCTTAAATCCATCATAAATCTTTAAGACTTAGAAAACAGATATAGGTGTACCTATGCTATTTTAAGTGAGGACCAACGACCAAATCCATGTGCAACTGTTACTGAATTTTTGAGACAGTTTGGATCACGTTTAAAACATAATGGCAAAAAGTTTGAACAATTCATAAGATCAATCTAGTTAATAAATTTTATTTTTTATCATAATATTAATATTACTATTATCATATTATTACTATTTTCTTATACGTTTAATTAATACAGTCAACAAAGTATCATATACACTAAAAATGATATTTAATTATTTCAACACTTATTTTATCATTTCCAGTAGTTATAAATTAATATTTAACGATTCATGCACAAATCCAAATTTCGACTTACTCTCACTTGTTTAGTTTTGTAAATAGAAAAGAACTTTTAATACAAAAAATGTTTAAAAATAACGATCTATTCGAATATGTAGACAAAAAAAAATAGTGTTTCCATCAAAATAAATGTAGTTGTATTACACAATACACATGCACACATCAAGTGTTAAAAATTTGAAATTCATCTGAATGTATTTATTAAGGTACATATTATATATTTAGACCCTATCACCTTCCGAAAATAACATTTCAATAAATGCAAGGTCATCTGCCGTAATATCGTAATATACTAATATCGTTGTTATACATATAATATAATAAAATAAAATATACTAAGTATATTTTAACCATTATCTATCTATACTGCTAATATAATTACAGGAAATAAATTTAACACACAGTTTGAGACATATAATAGGTAGGAATTTCAACGGGCTACGAATGCACGGGTTCACCTAGGTAGTAGGTATGTTATATGAACTTCGGTTATAATTTCAATAGTTGTAAAACATCGTGAAAAAGTGAATCGACGGAAAATAGAAAGATTTACTTTTGGTAAAACTGATTATGTATACATATATATTCAATTTTAACCCTTCTAAATGTGCAGTATTCTGATGCATAATGGACTTATGAAATTCGTGGTTTTTATCTATGAACCATTTTAGAGTAAAAATCAATAAATCATACATGAACTGTTTTTGAACACAAGCTTAAAACACATAGGTTTGTTGAGATTTCTCAGATATGACTGTGGCCTGTTTTTGGAAACGCAATCAAATAACTTTACTCTAAATGACACGTTTACGATAAAATCTGGCCGTGGCCGTATTACTCAAAAACAAAAAAGTATCTTTGAACACTATTAATAATTAAAAAAAAATTATAACTTTCTTAGTTAAGCATAATTAAAGTTATGACATTTTATCTATTGTTACTCTACATAACTGATACCGGCTAATATATTGGCTAATATGAAGAAAATGGACAACATTTTAGTCCAAAAAAATATTTGGAGGAGAATAGTAACCAACCGTTTTTTATAAAGGAAAACGGAAAGTTGCTGTAGGTTAATGTGGTAATTGTAGGGAAATGGACTCACAATCACGGTATACCTATATGATATGGTGATTTGCACATACTTTTTGGAAGACCTACTGCACATTACTTTAACGCAATTCGGCTCTGGGCGTCTATTCCGGCAGTTATTCAAACGGTTTCTGAGATCTCTCATTACTTTTGCGTTACTCCGAAGTACGATATCGCTACATTGTATGGATTCCCTTTGATTTGTTGAAGAACTATGATAAGAAATCATTTTTAAAAACTTTGATAGTCACAATAAAATACTTAAGTTTAAATATTATAATTTCACAATGTTGTTTAAAATTTACAAGGAAAATAAACTGATTTAGACTTTTGTAAACAATTCAGATGATAACGAAACCTTAAATATTAATATTTCAAACCAGAAGGTATATATTTTATATATGATAATAAATTAATTTCATAGTTGTACAAGCACATAACATGGTATTATTAATTACTATATCAAGACTCTTAGTATGTGTCAAATTTAATTATAGTGGAATGTGCAAAATAATTTTTGTAAATATAACTCTCACAATTTATTTGTATTTTAAAATGTATCTAAAATTTTAGATTCTGAGCAAGAAGATGAATGTATTGAGTTTACAATAATGTGTTTTCATTAATTTATTTATTATTCTATATATTTTTCTTCATATTTTTATTAGTAAAAAAAATACTCTATTCATAAACTTCAAGGGAGGTGTCTGGTAGGTAGCAAATAGATACTGGTTAAATAATATCTGCGTTCGTATGTTGGGTTTTTAAGATATAATTTTTAAAGTGGCGTATTTACGGGGGGTCATACTGGTGACCATACTTAACTTGTTAAAAATAAGTTTATTAAAGCTTAACAAATAACATAATATAGTGGAAATCTTATTATTTTTCATAAATATAATATGTAATTGTAATAATATTAATAATTACAGTAGGTGCTATTGGTATTAATATACCTACATATTTCAATCAATTATAAAATCAAACAAAACAAATAAATTATTTCAATGTATTTTTTTTACCTACTAGTTTTCCAAAATGATGGATAAACTTTAAAAAAAATTTTCGTTGATATCCACTAAATTTGTAAATTGTAACTATTACATATTTTGTATTTGGGTTCAATTAAATAAATTACACACAAAAATATTGGATACCAAATAAATGTATAGTGTTAATACCTCTTGAAATTTCAAATATAGAAATAATGCAAAACACTCACATACCTACTACAACATAAATACTATTAGATTATTCCCACAATTATAAGTATAGGCAATTCGATGTCTTATAATCAATACGGAGAGTGTGATTGTGTGTGAAGTAAATTATCATTTGTGTGCATAGATACGTTCGGCAGCCACGAACGTGAAAAACAAAATATTATCCTCTATGTATCACCTAGAAAAACTACCAATCGCGGTAGTTGTTATAAACCCATTTCATTATAGTTATTTAATTAAATCATAGTATAAGCAGTTTTTATTATATATATGTATATCTATCTATATTATTATTTTACATATGTATCCGCGTACCCGTGGGAACGAGCACGACGACAGCATAAGGCATTCCGTGGTGTGGACAGTATTGGAGCCACAGTGGGCCGGTCGACCGTGCTCGTCCTCAAGGCACGTGTAGTTGTTGTCAAGCCAGCAGAGCATCCACAAATCCGTATATTTTTGTATTTAACATAGCGTTCAAATAAAGTATAGTGGTTAACCACCTCACTGCGTGTTGCAATTATTTAGTTGTGTAGACGTACATAACATAGTGAATTAAAAATATTTCCTGAAGTTTATTGTAATTTCAAAAAAAGGGTTGAATTCGTAAGCTCCAAGAATATGCTTTGTAGAAACCACTTTTTTGATTTAAAAACCAAAAAGCCCTAAATAAACACAAATGTAATGTAATTATTTCATAAGATTTTTTATAAAAATATCGTATATTGTATGATTAAGTTAAATTAAATCCTACATTATTTGTACTCCAAAAAATACACACACGTACCTATACAATATGTTATACGATTTATATAAATACCAATATTTTACATTATTTACATTGGTCAATAGTATCCAATTTTTTTAATCAGCGATGACCAAACTTTTTTTCCGCTGTGCCCTTTTTTGGATTATATAATATACATGGTATTTTAAAATTTTAATAGTTATAATAATCATAATATATAACTTAATAATTCCAATATTAGTAAAATAAATATTATAAATATTTAGATTTATTTATTAAAATTGAAGAATGGCATTCCTGTTTTGTTTCCTCAAATTTAGACGTTATGGTTGGTATCTTTAATTGCAAAGTGGGAGAATTCATTAAATATTCAAATATATTTGTTGATAAAACAAACTAAAAAGATTGTTAAATCTAAAAGCATGGATTACACCTGACAATACTTATATTAGAAATAGAGAAAACATTTTTTCTAAGCTGACATAGGCCCTTTGATTTAAAATTTAAGAAATTGGCAATATTAATTATAAGGGGTCTAGGCAATTTGATGTTTTATATTTGTTACGGAGTATGATTGTGTGCGAAGTAAATTATCATTAGTGCGTGTAGGTACGTTCGGCAGCCGCGAGCCGCCCGTGAATACCACTCTCGCACGCATTTGTGCATCCGTGGTTTTTAAGAGACGTGGAAAACAAACAAATACGATTTGAGGGAAAAGCGCAAACAACTCGGCCACTACGAGTAAGTAACGCAATGAGCCGCGCAATAGAGATTTCTTGCACCAAAATCCTCCGTGTTTACGATAAAAGTAACACAGGGACACACCACTGAATTTCGGTTTTATTATACAAGAGATTACGATAGAGACTGTGACCGTCATGGAGTATTAATTATAAGTAATTATTAATTATTATTTATATTATTATTATTTAATAATTAGTTACTATTCTAAAATTTTCTGCGTTGTATTTTATTGATTTTCTATGGTCAAATCCTCCACAACACACAATTCTCGTATGCCACGCCTGCGACGGTTGGCACTGCCGACAGCGTCATTTCACGGCGTCCCTGTCGACGTGTAGCTTGCCTCCGCCCTGCGTCTGCAGCAGCAGCTGCTACGGACCGAATACGGAGACAACCAATACGGATCGTCCATTTTGGGGCGTTGCGCTCTTTGTTGTAGCTGTTCGTTGTTGTAATATTTTCTACATCGTTGGTTGCTCCCGGGTATACTCCTGATTATTGTTTTTTATTTTATTGTTTCGTTCGGTTCGGACCAGGGTAGTTGTTGTACAATTAAATATTGTGTTATTACGACTACCTTGGTCTGAAATATGGATTGCCAAACATTTTTGTTCGTGTATGGAGTTGAACATCGTGTAAAAGTCAAAATCAAGTAAGTCCCGTTTTGTCTTGATGAGATTGCACATAATAATGTATCCTTGATGCTTACCAAAACTTTTTTGTTTTCGTGTCTCTAATAGTTTATATTTTATTATTTGTTTAGTATTTCTCAGCATCAATCAATACGGCCGGAAGAAAATTCAAGTCAGCAGCCAAACTGTCAGTAACACTCAATCTCAAAACTAATCCGTTGTTTTCACCTTCTAATGAGGTCATGGTAATTTATTCCCAAACAAATGCATTTTTGTGTACGTACCTACTTCAGAAATATAATTACTCTGGTCCTGTAGCAGCCTAATTCTAAGATCAACCGTGTTATATACGTATTCCATGCAGCCTAAGTGCCATTTACCACAGTCTCGGCACTTGTGTTTTGATGAAATATGTGTGCCAAGACTGGGATACTTAGGCTGCATGGTATACGTATATAAAACGTCTAGCCTTGCCGTTACCTATGTTACATCAGAGGTTCCACAAGTTCGGAACAATTAGATTAATCTATAATATGTACATGAAAACGGTAGATGTATTGAGATAAAATGATTGCCTGACCTTACTAACCAATAAATAATCGTGTTTTCTCTAGCTTTATTAAAATAAATTGCCGTAACATAAAGATATTACAGATTATATAAATATTACTTAATTTATTTAAGCAAAGTATAACTTTCAGTAATTTTTTTTTCAAATATTTGTAACATTTCAACAAAGTGTGTTATTAAATGAATTTTATGTTCACAATAATATTTTTGTTTTGTATTTTTATTTATTAATTAATACTGCTACTAGAAGAAAATCTTGTTTGTTGTCAACTGAATAACAATTACTATAAACTATAGTTGATAAGCGTTTTATGTATTGATCAGAACATTTGTGTTGGTTTGTTATATTTTTAGAATAGGTTTACATATGACACAATGTCATTTAGGTATGTACCTATATTTTTTATAAGATAAAAATAGGAAAATTCATAAAATTTATATTTCATAAACTCTGATTTAAAAATATTAACCATTAAAAAAATGATGATATTTTTAATACATAGTCCAGTACATATTATTTTTAAACCAGTTTTATTAAATTCATATTAAATAGAAATTTTTAAACTATCCAACAATAATTACAATAATAATAATAATAGTAACAATTATAATTTTGAATATTGTTTATAATATTTTTTTTGTATGTTTAACACATGATATTATGATGTAGATACCTATTATAAGGTATATTATACTGTATAATGACAGCTTGTAACATTTGGTGATCAATCATGATGGATTTGTATCAGAAAAAAGGGTTGTGTGTAGTAATATTATACATATCTAACCCATTCAAAACGTATGTTTCAATATTCT
This sequence comes from Diuraphis noxia, assembly GCF_037042655.1. Lineage (NCBI taxonomy): Eukaryota > Metazoa > Arthropoda > Insecta > Hemiptera > Aphididae > Diuraphis > Diuraphis noxia. The sequence continues at coordinate 51,046,092 of NW_028301711.1, forward strand.
AATTAAATTTATTGTTTTAAAATTGTAATCTTACAATACATGTTCAATAAAATTAAAATCATGATAAAGCATTGCATTTAAATTTAAATAATATTAGGAAAAAGCGGGGCTATACCGTATAGTTAAAAAAAATCGTATGCATACGAGGATAATTTTTATACAAAAACACAGTTCATTATTTCAATTAGTACTGAACTTTCTTTCAATGACGAGGACATCGCAAAAACATTATGAATATCTTCATCATCACTTTGTTTCTCTGTTGGAGAGTTCACCATCCCTGGGTGTAGCTGGTTTGTCCACCGAATATGCACCGGGAGGTCGCAGTAGACTAGGAAATGACTAATGCAGAAACTGATATAAACAATACCGGTACCCATTACATAGACAAGAAATAACTAATTTCAGATTTAAATTTTAAAATAGTTTTCAGAAACCAAAAAAAAAAAAAAAGCCTGAAGAGGTATGAAGAGACATAAGGAAACCCTTTCTCTCTCTCTCTCTCTCCATGGAAAACAATAAACTAGATCCTGAACCAGCGGAACTGGTGCTAGCAGGACACCAGTTAGACTGGCCTCGATAGACTTAGAGTAGGAGTGGGCAGATCTAAAAACAACCTAAAGAAGAGGGGAATCCTTCAAGACATTTCCACAAAATGTGGGTATGATTTGGAACAAGACATGGAATACCTACTGAACTGCCAAAGCTTTCTGTCAAAAAATCCAAATGCTATAGAAGTTGCAAGATTTTGGTCAAGGGTACCTAAAATTTTAAATTTAAATAAATGATATGATATAGGTTCCAACATACTATATTATTTTTATGATTATTTAGTGAAATTTTAACAAGATTGAGGTAGGTACTAAAATATATTGTTATTTTTATAATACGTTTACCATACTATCAATATTATAGGTATCTATACAATTGAAATTATTATAATAATAAAAACAATAAGTTCAAAAGCAAAAATAAGTTAGATAATAAAATAAATACCAAGATATTACTGGAAGTAAGATTTTTTTCTTAAGTTAATTATTATTGTAGGGATTCATTATATAAAGTTAATGTTACTTTTATTTTTTTTATAATAGCATTTTTATTAAAATGAATAGATTTATTAAAAAAAAAAAAAAAAAAAAAATGAATAAATTAATTGTATCATTATAAAATGTTCTAGAATCTAGATCAAAAAGTTGTGATTTTCATCATGTACCTAATTAAAAATATTTAATTCTTACTTTGTTATGTAATTTTTATTAGTGCAATAGGTTTGAGCCTGCCAATGTTAATACTAAAATAAAAAAGGATAATATAGAAACATCATAATAAGTACCTTAGTTTATATATTTTGTTAGTGGTTCGGAATTATTTTAAGTATCAACATATTTATTTTGGTTCTAGGTTTATACTATATTAACAGTTATTATAGAGATTAATCTCTGCTGCTGACCATTTTGAAAAATTTTATTAAAACTTATCGAAGAATAGCATTTTTCAAAATTGAATCTATCATGAGAGATAATTAATCTATATTTGTGTTATAGTATACTTTATACAGAGAGAATCAAATATCAACTTTTATCTGCATGTATAGAATAAGTACCTATGTTTTTGTATATATATTTTATTTTATTTACATGGTGACCATTTTGTATTTCTTATAATATTATATCAATACCAATATTGTCAGTAAGGATTCAATGCAAGTTTAATTCATAATTGTATAAGATTTGTAAACAATATTGTATAACATACTATATTAGAATGGGAAAAAGCAATGCTATGACATATTGTGTTCATAATATCAAGTAACAATAATTTTATGAAATGTTTATGCTTTATACTATTTAATATTAATTTATACGAATAAATGTTTTACTTTGTTTAGAAATTGTGTTTAATCATGAATTAAACTTGCACTCAATAAAGAATTTGAAAATTATTATATTATAATGTATGAAGAAAAAAATAGCTAGGTACCATTTAAATTGATTTTTTGAAAATGTTATATTATGGTAGTAATAAATAATTAGTTTTAAATACCCAAATAATGCATACTATTAATAAATTACAAATTGTTTAAAATCAAATTTTCTATAGAGGTAGGTACAGTCAGATCAAATGCCAATAGATTTGCTCTGTTTTAAACTTAAATAATGTGAACTAGGTAGGTACATATATTTTTAACATAGTCTTTTTCTGTGATTTTCATAACATTATATCCAATTATATATATATAATTGGATATTATATATATATATATATTTATTTGGTCAAAACAAATACTATTAGTCAATAGTTTCCTGCTAGAAGTCATTGACTGTTTAACAATGTAGTATGTTTTTACACACTTAATATATCCCACATTTTATATTGTAGGCAGGCTGTCCGTATATTGTCTGTAGCATATTTATCAATAAAATTTCTATGGACTTTGACATCATAACAAAAAAATAATTCTATTTGTATTATATATATAATTTAATGTATTGTACATTTTTCAATTTTTATCATTGTATTCAAATTTAATGCATTAACTACAGTGACCAACTGAAAAAAATATTGTCAATCTGCTTTGTTGTACGCCAATAATATTAGGTCATATAGGGAATCACTCTAATGGATTTGTAAAATTTGTATTCGATAATGTTATATAATTTTATACAAAACACAATTATTCAGAGCAAAGACAGTTTGTCAGCACTTGCCCTACATTACTAAATTATATATTATAATAACATGATAAATTTGTATTACTATTTAAGTATTTAATTTATTTTAGTTATAGTAATACAGTAGGTTGAATTAATTTTTACATAAATCATTCAATTTAAAAATGTAATGTGTGTATAAAACATAAAAACATACAAGAATGATAACAAATTTTAAATTATTACACAATAACTAACATTGTTATTTAATACATTTTACAAATTTGTGTGTTTAATATGTATACCTATAAGGGCATAATTGAGGAAACATTTTATGAACATTTCAAGTATACCTAATTATACACAGTAAGACTTTTATTGATCGTTTTTTAATAATAACAAAATTTCAGAAAACATTGATTGAGAAGAAATAGTTAATTTACGTGTAAATATTATATTCAATTTCAACAAATTGAACCACAAACACTCAAAAATAACTTATGAGAAATCTTGTATTACATTATTAAATCTCAGATATGTAGAACAATATAAATATATTAAATTAAAATTCCATAATATTATTACTGATTTTGAATAGTACTAGATATTTATAACCAATGGTATTTTAATTATTTTATGTTATTGTATTAGACTGGCTCACTAAATGGGCGCACACCAGTTGCCTCTGGAAGTAAAAAAGGTCTATAATTGTTATACCAATTGCCTCCCAACGTACCCTAAATGTTATTATAAACAAAAAAAGGTGTAATATTGCTTTCCTTCTCATGGGCAGGTAATAAATGTATAAGTGGTTCCAAACATTTTCAAATAGTACTTACCAAAATAAGTTAGTAATTTCAAAGTCATAATTTATGACTTTTGTGCATTGATATTTGACACAATATTATACCGCTATAACTAAACATTAAGATAATATACTAGATATATATTATAGTTTGTGTAATGATAAGATATTATTCCAAATTCCAAACCAGACTTAGTTGAGATAGACTGAAATAATATTAATATTATGCGCTATCGTAATAGTGATTGAGTATCATTTGTAACCACTTATTAAAAATACATTTAAAATTACCAAATATTTTTTTTATTGATTATTTTTTATGTAACTATTATTTCAATATAGAATTCTGTACTTGTTATAAAAATTTCATATAAAAAATATCAAATTTTGAATATAAACAAATGCTGGCTAATGCATAATGTCTATAATAATATATATTTATTTATCATCAAACCAAATAAAATATTAAACAAAAAAGCAACAAAAAGTTTAGATGATACTCCTCCAATAAGTATAGCTTGTGTTTGGAGTGATTAAGTTCAAATCAAACAAATTATTACATAGTACATGATTTTAAAGAAAAAAAGTATATATACATATATATATACAATATAAAAATAATATTAAACAATAAATAATATTATATTGTATTGAAAATATAGGTTACATCAATGGTAAATTTCTCTAATATATTAGGTATTGTAAAAGTTTAAATTCATAATCTAATCTAAGATTATTTTCTTATTACATAGTTGTTTTAAATCAATATTAAGTTTTCTACATAGAGTTATTCCAAAATGTATTGGATCCAATTTACCAAATTGTTTATTAACTTTTATTAAATTTAAATTACTATTAACTTTTAAACGTGTGTTGTATTCATGTCGTGGAGTAAATTGATTAACATCTATTTTTGATAAGTACCTATAAAATAAAATTTTTATAATATACAGCCTTTAAATTATTAAAAACATTAAAATCTTTGTATATTTTTTCTGTTGCATAAGACATAGCTTCTTAAGAATAATTTTAATTAATGAGCATAATGTAACTTTAAGGTTTGTCAAATGTACATTTTAAATTCCACCCCAGACTGATATACCTACTGTAACTAATTATATAGATTGAACAAAAGAGAAATATACAATTTTAGATTCTGAGCGGAGCGATGAATGTATTGATTTTACCATGATGTGTGTTTGTTTTTATTGTGTCTGTCATCACGTTTTGGGGCAGTAAAAATGCTTCGATTTTTGACTTCAGTACCTCGTTCGATCAGAAAGTGAATCTAGTTGGTACTTTGGGAGGTCAAAAGTAAAAAATTCTTAATACTTTTCTAAATAATCGAGAAAAACAAACTAAAAATTAAGGGAAAAACGGGAAATTTAACGCACACTCATTTTTCGACAAAATCGATTTTGGTTTTTGATGTAACTTTAAAACGAATGACCATAGATACATGAAATTTTCACCGAATGTTTATATAAGTATATTCTATCCACCATGCAATTTTCAAAAAATTTCGACATAAGTTGAACTATTCGTAGGCATTTGAAATTTTCGATCATTATTAGTTTTTTTTAAATTAATATCAATAAAAATTTATTCGTTAGGCAGAAAAGCTTGAAAATTTAATACAAGGCTCTTAACATATTGTTACAATAGCAGTTGAAAAATAAAATAAATTCATTGTCACGATTTTTTTTTATAAGCATTGAAAGTTTGAATTTTGACAAAATACGTAAAAATCACGAAAATTCACAAATTATTTTAAGCTAGAAATTCATAAAAAATTTTCTTTTTAAATCTAAGATTTCAAAATTTAATACAAGATTCCTTACAAGTTTTTCAATCTTTATCACAAATAAAAAGTCCACCGGAAATTCAAATTAAATTTTTATGAGCATTTGAAATTTAAATTTTTACAACATTGGATTTTCACTTTTAGTGATTTCCTTATTTTGGTGTAACTCTAAAACAAATGACCGCAGATACTCAACGCCCATTTTAGATTTTAAAAATCTCACACCGCCCCCCCCCCCCCCAATCAATTTTTTAAATAATAAACGTTTTATTTTTTAATAAGCTATTTAATTTAAGACAAAATATCATTTAACATTTTAACGCTACAATTTAGTTAATTTTAATTTTAAATTTAAAACCTAGTCACTAATCACTACGTCAAGTACCTGTCAAGATTATTATTTTGATATTATTTAAGTGTCTATAAATATTATACCTACATAATTCTGTGGATTACATTAGGTATTTTATTCTACGCAGTTATACATTTAATTACAATCAGTTATAAACAAAAAAAATTTAAATGATAGATGAGCGGGCCCCTCATAAAAACGCCCCCTTCAAAATAAAAAATGCCCACAAGGGGGCGGTAGCGCCCACGTTGGGAATCACTGGTCTAAAACAAATGACCGCAGATACTTGAAATTTTCACTGGATGTTTATATAGGCATTTTTTATATTTTATAAAATTTTCAAAATATTTAGATTTGTTTTGAGCTGTTTACTGACATTTTAATTTTTCAACTTTTTTAGTTTTTTTTCTATAAATATCGATAAAAATTTATTTATTCAGTAGAAAAGCTTGAAAATTTTATACAAGGCTTCTAACACATTTTAACAATAGCAGTTGAAAAATAAAATAAATTCATGGTCACAATTTTTTTTACAAGGATTCAAAGTTTGAATTTTGACAACATACGTAAAAATCACGAAAATTCATAAATTATTTTATGCTTGAAATTCATAAAAAAATTTCCTTTTATATCTAAAATTTGAAAATTTAATACTTGGCTCCTATCATATTTTTACAATAGCAATTGAAAAATAAAAGAAATGCGTAATCACAATTTTTTTACAAGCATTCAAAGTTTGAATTTTGACAACATATGTAAAAATCACGAAAATCACGAAAATTCGAAAATTATTTCAAACAAGAAATTCATAAAAATTTTTCTTTTTAAATCTAAGATTTGAAAATTTTTAATAATCTATAATATATCCTAGACAGATAAACCGTCTTCGGTCAGAATCGTTTTTCGTATACAATGATATAATATCATTGGATTCAAATTTAATTCCATCCATTACAGTAATCCACTTTTAACCTACTGTACAGCAGAGCGACATTCACGACTTACCCGCCTTTTTAACATTAGTGCGTTTAGAAAAAATTTTAGTGACTTAAAAATATGAAAAAGTTTTACCATTGAAACTTTCATCAAAAATAATACAAAGATACTTTTTATTGTAGTTATATTCCTAATGCCTGTACAGCAGCAGTTACCAATACCAAGAACAGTTAAAATTATGAATTATTAATGGATAATTGATGCAATTTGAAGTATTTGATATATGGAAATAACCATATTAATTCGATTTATTAAGTTTAAGTTTCAGCATATTGTTATCTAATCAATCTTTAATTTTATTTAAACAAAGTTTTGCAGAGTTATTTCCTTCAATCAAAACAACATTGTCATCAGCATAAGAAAAAAGTTCAATTTTTATTTTTAAATGAAAAAGTTCATTAACATAAATTATAAAAAATATATGACCAAGTAATGTACCTTGTGGTACACCATGTTTTGTTATTAAATGGTGACGAAGAGTATTGTTAATCTTTACAAACTGTGGCGTATCATTAAGGTATATGAAAAAAATAAGTCTAGGGTTTTTCCTCTTATACCACAGACATCTAGTTTATTAATTAATATTTGGTAATCAACGGAATCAATGGCCATTTTTATATCTAAAAATATACCAATTACCTTTTTATTGTTATCAAGTTTAGTATGTACAAAATTAGAAAAATTAATTGTATAGATTATGTTCATAAAATGAAGTTGAAACTTTTAGCTTTAGTACCTATATTTATAATGAATATAAATTATAATAGACCAAAATAAATAGGTATAGCGTATACCTACCATATACGATATATAAAAATATAATAAAACAAAGGCATTATTAATTATTTTCGTAAATTTAAAGTAATTAAACTTGCTGTTTTTTTTTATAGGTACATCTGATGTTGTTTAATAAAAATATACAAAATTTACCAACACCCATCCACAAAAAAAAAAAAATGCCACCATAGGCAACTGCCTACAGTGCCTAAAAGGAATTCACCTATGCCTCCATCCCTTTTAGAAATTAAATGTTTGCAATCGTATATCTCTCCTTGACAACATCCTAAATACGTCAGAGACTTCATGAATCAATACAATAAATATTAATTATCATTAATATGTAAAAATTGATATGACGCGATAATGGTTAATGATAGTATATCAACCATCGATGTTCACTATAATAATTGAGCATCACTCGTAGCGATATAGAATTGCGATTGAGTCAGTGGGCGTTATAGTTATTATTTAATAATTAGTTACTATTCTAAAATTTTCTGCGTTGTATTTTATTGATTTTCTAAGTTCAAATCCTCCACAACACACAATTCTCGTATGCCACGCCTGCGACGGTTGGCACTGCCGACAGCGTCATTTCACGGCGTCACTGTCGACGTGTAGCTTGCCTCCGCCCTGCGTCTGCAGCAGCAGCTGCTACGGACCGAATACGGAGACAACCAATACGGATCGTCCATTTTGGGGCGTTGCGCTCTTTGTTGTAGCTGTTCGTTGTTGTAATATTTTCTACATCGTTGGTTGCTCCCGGGTATACTCCTGATTATTGTTTTTTATTTTATTGTTTCGTTCGGTTCGGACCAGGGTAGTTGTTGTACAATTAAATATTGTGTTATTACGACTACCTTGGTCTGAAATATGGATTGCCAAACATTTTTGTTCGTGTATGGAGTTGAACATCGTGTAAAAGTCAAAATCAAGTAAGTCCCGTTTTGTCTTGATGAGATTGCACATAATAATGTATCCTTGATGCTTACCAAAACCTTTTTGTTTTCGTGTCTCTAATAGTTTATATTTTATTATTTGTTTAGTATTTCTCAGCATCAATCAATACGACCGGAAGAAAATTCAAGTCAGCAGCCAAACTGTCAGTAACACTCAATCTCAAAACTAATCCGTTGTTTTCACCTTCTAATGAGGTCATGGTAATTTATTCCCAAACAAATGCATTTTTGTGTACGTACCTACTTCAGAAATATAATTACTCTGGTCCTGTAGCAGCCTAATTCTAAGATCAACCGTGTTATATACGTATTCCATGCAGCCTAAGTGCCATTTACCACAGTCTCGGCACTTGTGTTTTGATGAAATATGTGTGCCAAGACTGGGATACTTAGGCTGCATGGTATACGTATATAAAACGTCTAGCCTTGCCGTTACCTATGTTACATCAGAGGTTCCACAAATTCGGAACAATTAGATTAATCTATAATATGTACATGAAAACGGTAGATGTATTGAGATAAAATGATTGCCTGACATTACTAACCAATAAATAATCGTGTTTTCTCTAGCTTTATTAAAATAAATTGCCGTAACATAAAGATATTACAGATTATATAAATATTACTAAATTTATTTAAGCAAAGTATAACTTTCAGTCATTTTTTTTTTCAAATATTTGTAACATTTCAACAAAGTGTATTATTAAATGAATTTTATGTTCACAATAATATTTTTGTTTTGTATTTTTATTTATTAATTTAAACTGTTACTAGAAGAAAATCTTGTTTGTTGTCAACTGAATAACAATTACTATAAACTATAGTAAGTTGATAAGCGTTTTATGTATTTAACGTAAGAACCTTTGTGTTGGTTTTTTATATTTTTTAGAATAGGTTTACATATGACACAATGTCATTTAGGTATGTACCTACATTTTTAATAAGATAAAAATAGGAAAATTCATAAAATTTATATTTCATAAACTCTGATTTAAATTTATTAACCATTTAAATAAATGATGATATTTTTAATACATAGTCCAGTACATATTATTTTTAAACCAGTTTTATTAAATTCATATTAAATAGAAATTTTTAAGCTAACCAACAATAATTACAATAATAATAATAATAATAATAACAATAATAATAGTAACAATTATAATTTTGAATATTGTTTATAATATTTTTATTGTATGTTTAACACATGATATTATGATGTAGATACCTATTATAAGGTATATTATGCTGTATAATGTATATTGACAGCTTGTAACATTTGGTGATCAATCATGATGGATTTGTATCAGAAAAAAGGGATAAGTGTGCAGTAATATTATACATATATAACCCATTCTGTGTGCTCAAACATCTATATTGACTTTATAACTGTTGGTAGATGTTTTTTCCAAAAAGAAAAAGGAATTGTCTTTGTATTATACAACATCTTATACATTCAGCGAGCCCTATATAATATTATATGCTTAACTCTTCTTAAAGAATAACTATGACATATTCTATAATAACATAAACAAGTATAATCATATGTTAATGTGATATGCTCTTCTACAGTAGTTGTTTGATATATTATATTTAACACATTAAATACATTAAATTTTAGTTAAAATGAAGGCTGCACTTACTTTTACCATACATAGTATGTGTTAAAATATGCAAAAACCGATAATTATTACTAATTATAATACTGTTTCATACAATGCCGTTGACACAGGAGAAAGAGTTTAGGTGGTTTTTTTCCCCCCATGGAAATTATTTGTTTAAATGTATTTACTATCATTTTAAAACTATCAGTTTATTTTAATAATTTTTTATTCTATTAGAAACCGACCTATTCTCTAACATACTTTAAATTCCTCTCTTTGGCATTGATTTTCTATAATACTACTACATATGATTAACTTAAGAGTAAATATTGACCGCTTAAAGGTGTGAATAAAATGTTACAGTCTTATAGCAAACAACATTCTAGAAAACTATTTTTAAACTTAATTTTAAAAAAAGAAAACAGAAAACACGTACGCTAGTTATCTAAAAAACGTATTTATCCAATTAATTACAATAATAAAAAGGTAGATTTGTTTTTACATTTATAAAATTATTTGCATTAATGTTTTGGTGAATATCATAATATTGAAGTGTTAAATTTAAATGTTCATGTTACTGGAATTATTTGTAAATCCTTTTTTTTTTAATTTCATAAATAATTTTAAAATTTTTTCTTAATATTAATAATTAATTTGAATTAATATTTTTAGTAATTTATTGCTGATCCTTCATCAAACAAATAAAATTATAAAATTAGATTTATTATTAAATTTAAAATGCTTACCTGTATAATTACTATGATTGTTTAGTCATCAGCCATACCTGAAATTTAATTATCCTAGTATTATAAGAGATGTGATAATTTGAACTCAGTGATGTGAATGAATAACGATTTGAGATACACTTTAACAGTTTCAATTATAATTTTTTTTTTTTTATGACAACAAAATAACTAAAGTTGTTATTCATGTTTAAATAACTAATTTTGTATAGCTATATTTAAACTTAAATATCTATGAAAGAAACTTGTTCATATATATTTTGATAAAAGTATGACTACTTAAGAACATTTTTGTTTTAAATATTCAATCCATAGCTAATAATTGAAAATAAATTTCTAACTTCATAATAATTTTAAACATTGGTGATTTAGATGAATTTCATCATAATTTGAATATTATTAGCTCATATCATATTCATTAGAGGTTGTATAACTATTTTATGAAGCGGCTGCCTCAAGAAAAATTGGGGGTGGTTATCCTTATGTCTTAGACAGCCAAACTAGATTATAATTTGTACTCTCATAATCACATATGACCAGCATTTAAAATAAGGTAAAAGTAAAGTATAAATTGTAAAAAAATTGGTGGGTGAGTACTTATTTAAGGTCGTTGCATCATAGGAAAAAAAAAGTTCACACCGCCACGAATCGTATTAAGTCCAAATATATAAGTATAATTTTAAATTAAAATAAATTAAATTTACTTTTAAGGTTATAAAATTAATGATTATAATCATTTTTAACATAATTTAAAAAGGATGAAAAAATATTGTATTGTAATAACTAATTTGAATTAACTTGTGCAATGAGTAAATCTTATTATAATATCTATTGTATTTTATAAAATTTAAACAATATATAATTATGCTTTAATAATATTATAAACAATTGACTTAATAATTTACATTTTAATAGTTCACTATATCTCTAATTATTCAACCATAGGTCACTAAATGTTGAAACAGACTTAAGCTTACTTAATTGCTACTATTTATTTATTAAACATTAAGTGCTCGATTGTTTTCACACGGTCTGGATAGGTAATTGTCTAACTGTTACAGTAACGTTTTATTAACTATACAATAATTTAATATCTAGTATATTTGAATGATGGTGTGATGGACTTGGACGGTGTATAATACAATTATTAAGAGGACGATACACTGCTATTTATTTTGTTAGGTACCTATGACATAACATCTATATAACATTTATATCCCAACTTAGGATTACTTCATTAAAGTAAATACACATTTAAAAAAGTATTATCCAAGAAGCTATTATAATTTATAAATACAACAAATTGATTTTAAAATGGAAATCAATGTCACTCATAAAGAATTTTTAAGTAATTTATTTTTTTTGTGAATGGCCAAATGGTATAAAAGTCATAAATTTTAAACATAAATAAAAATATCCATAAAACACGCTAATATTTTTATTATGCAGATGATCATATATATTTTAAGTTATAGGTAATATTTGTTTATTAAATTCTAAAAATAAACAATACTTTTTATTTAGTCCAACTTGTATATTTACTACAAATATTATGATAATTTACAAATTGGTAAAAATAATTAATAAAGTATAAAAGAATTAAAATATCTATCCGATTTTTTTGTATGGGTAGTGGGTACCTCGTGTACTCCGTTTATTTAACAGCAGAACTATGTAAATTATGTTGAAATTATTCAATGTTGAAATCTAATAAATTAAATACAATTTGTTTTTCTATTCGGTTATATGACATCATAATATTTGGTTTCAGTTTTAAATGCAATCTAAAAAATTTAGAAATCACTGCTGATAAATAATAATAATACAAATATATTGATAATATATTAATAGGTTATACCACACTTCGCTGTTCGTCCGCAGTTAATAGGACACAACACCGGAAATTTTATTGTCGTCTCAGTCTTACAAATGCGTAACATGGGCAAATTTACTCTAGGCAGTTCACGTTTTATTCCGTTAGCTTAAAAATTAGAGTGAATAGATCTATTATGAAACTTGATGGTAAGAATATTATTTGTGTTTTGTTGGAAGTTTTTTTACGATAATTCAGTTTTTAAGTGGGTTATGCACGTATAATAAATGGTGAAATAAAAATGCTCGTAACTCATTTAAAAATGGAATTATCGTAATAACTCAATATACGAACACGGATAATCTTCTCACCATTAAGTTTTATATTAGGTCTATTCACTCTAATTTTTAAGCTAACAGAATAAAACGTGAATTGCTTAGCGTACATTTTTTATATTACGCGTTTATAAGACAACAAATACGGTGGTTGGACCTTCTTAAAGATGAAGTGAATGGGATAAACTAAAAGAAAACAATTAAAATCGTTAATGTTATTAAAATATGTTTAAAAAAAATCCTTATAATTAAGTATAAGATAGTAATAAAAATACCTTGTCTTATGATACCAACTTAAAGGACAGTATGAAGTTCTCCTTGTATTTCCATCTAAGTCTAAACTCTAGACTAACTCACTTGTTGTTTGAATGTGAGCACATGTGTCTACGGCACATCAGGCCACAAGGATTTTTAGCGCATATTAATAAACTGATAATTGATAAAAGTGTAGTGCTCAAGTTATAATTAAATAATTCAGACTAATATCAAAAGTTCAAAAGTAATACACAGAATTGAAACTATAATTACTACTATAAATTGCTATCGCACGTTTGTAAGACGGAAACAACAATATATGATTATTATATTTACTTTATATTAAATGGTAATTTATTATGATATAGGTAGTCTGCAAATAAAATATAATATAAAACCAATACGACGTACAATCTTTGAGAATATTATTCGTTACGATTATTGTAATAGACGGGCTTACCCTAAGATAATTCAAACACCGTAATAAACCGATTTTACACGAATGTGTTTTTTCGTGTCGCAAGCGAGTCTGTGGAAGAAATTAGAGAATATAAATAGATAAATAGATAACGAATTCCTTAATTTCAAAAATTAACATCCTATCAATATTTCTAACAGTGTAACGGCAACCCACAGTGAACTGTAAATACCCAGTCGACAGTTCAAACTAAAAATTATAATTCGATAAAGCTGGTCACACACTACGGTTTTAATTGTTCGTGTACGGTGTAGTTCGACATTTTTAGTACACCGATGAACGACACACACTATCCATTTTATATCTTAAATGTGTTCGTACTACACCGCACACCGTTCACGGACAAATAAAACGTAGGTAGTGTGTGACCAGCTTAAGGATAAGGCGAACGACGACAACACTATGACCGGTTGTAACTTGTGACAGCCCGCCTTTAACCGTCTGCCCTGACGCCTAGTCCAAATGGCAAATAGTTCGATCGTTAGCACACGTCATGGGTTCGCGCTCTCTCGTAAGTATCAAATTTATGTTATTATTTATCATGTAGGTACAGTGTAGGGGAGACCGGGGTACAGTGAGACATTTTTTTTCTTTTCCTTATATCATTGGAATTAATAATTTTCATGATTTTGTGTATATATGATTTATTTTAACAATTATGTTAAGCATTTAAATCATGTAATAACATAACTCATAACTTAAATATATTTTAAGATATTATCAAAAAAGTTAATTTTAAATTGCTGTCCCACTGCACCCCAACCCAGGACACAGTGAGACACACAAAAAATTATATTAAAATATGGTATTATATAAGAATCCGCCAAACCTAATTCTAAAATAATGTTTACTCATTTTGAATAATTTAATGGAATTAAAATTAGCTGTAAATTACACTAACTTCTGAATGATTGTAAATACACCATTTTATTATTTTACACTATATATAGGTAATGTTTATTATACTTAAATGTTTATGTTTTTACATAACATTTTTAGTTTTAAGTGTTGTGTTTCATGATCAGCCAACAATTAAATAAATATGTCCTGTATTTTAAAAATGAATAGTATAGGTAATAGACCAACTGTCTCACTGTGCCCCTAACGTACTTTATAAATTTAAGTCATCGGATAATATATTAATTTGCGTTGTAAAATATAGTTAAATACCTTAAAATACATAATTATACATGGTTTTTATAATAATATTTAATTTACTTACCTATATTCAAAAGCAAAAATGAAAAAAAAAATCTTGTAAATTGTAACCAAACAATCGACATGCGTAAACAGTGAAACGCTGATAACAGGTTATCAAGTTATTGGAGCTCATCCATTCCTAGATTAAAATGTTTATAACATCATAAACATCAATTCATTTTATTATCATACTAACGTACATTTAATTTGGCGCGAATTATGAATCTTGTCTCACTGTACCCCGGGCTCCCCTACACGACTTAACAAACATTAAAATATAATACATGTAGGAAGATTTAAATATTGGCATACAGGCGTAAAGCGTGTTGTAATAATTAGCGTATAGCGTGTTCCTTTTCAATCGTCGACTCGTCGTGTTGTGCTCGTATTCGGCATTCGCAGATCTTGAAGATCTTCATTCTAAGGTCTGCGGTGCGCGTGTATAGCCGATAGCCGAGAAAGACAAGGTTCTGCGGCAGGTAGGTAAACTATGCGTTTTATTTTTATTTTTAAGATACCTAACCGAAAGTTGTGTGTTTATAATTTGTAATACCTATAATATGTAGGTACCTACCTACCTAAGATTTTAATAACATGCGTGGGTATTTCTTATAGTTTTTATATTTTTTTGGAAATTACCTGGATTTAATAGATACATTCTTTGCATGTATTAAAAATTTATAAATTAGCATTAAACTGAAAATATCGCATTTTACAACATTATCCATTGATCACCTGATTGAGTATAAATTTCTCCAGGAAAACCTATTACCCCTTTAAGTGAAACAGAACATTATATATTTTTAAATTTTAGAGAGCATTTTATATGTTATGTTTCACTTTTCTAATTACGACTTTCAATATATTGTTATTGTTAAGAAGTAAATCGTCTTTAGTCCTACAGCCTGCCACCTTATCACTTATCAGATTTTTTGGTACTGATTTGGGTGGGTATTTTTTGTAATTCAGTGAGCATGTTTTTGGTACAAATTACGTACTGAAATATGATGTAGTCCTCTTAAAAATGCACTATAGAATATAGATCGTGTTAAATAAAATAGATAAGTAGGTTATATAGTTTATAATATATTTATATATATATACCTAGTTACATAGTTTGCAAATATAATGTTTTCAATTGGTTTAAATTAATATAAAAATTGCATATTTCAAAACTTAAAAATCACGAAGAACTGTGTTTTGTATTAAAATAATCATCTTACATACAAGTATAGTTGATTGATCAAATGTAATAATCAGGTCTTGAAATTTGTTGTATTTGGATGTTTTTTTTTGGGGGAGAGGAGATATTAAATGTATTGCTGACTGGTTAGGTACCATCTTTTAGAGCATATTTTATGAATAACAATTAAAACAATGTAAGTATTATATGATTATATAATGTTTCTTCAAATCTGTACAACTTTCCATTTTCACCCACGTTATCATTAATAAATGTTTAGTCGGTACAAATTATAAAATATTAATTATTTACATTTGTGAAAATTGTGAGTAAAAATAAGAAAAAAAGTGTATATTTTTAAATCATATTTATATAAATTCATGAATCATGAATATTTAACAACTATCAAGTGCATTAATCAATAATGAATGCAAGAAAACACAGAAAAGTTGAGGTGACATTTTTTCAAATAAAATCTCTCATGTTATATGCATGTGTAATGATATTACTTCTACTTCTACTTAACTGTACACCTATCTCTGAGAACATGACTTTATTCATTGCTACAATATGTAGGTCTACTGTGTACATAAATTTATATATTTATTTATTATCCATATTATGCTTACCTATACCAGTACCTATACTCCCTACTGCAATCTATATTTTGAAAATTATTTATTAGTCTATGACACTATTTCTCATTATTTGTTGGGTTGTTAACAAATTGACAAAATGTAAATTCGAATACTTTTATTTTTAAATACTTTAAGTGTTAAATAG
This sequence comes from Diuraphis noxia, assembly GCF_037042655.1. Classification (NCBI taxonomy): domain Eukaryota; kingdom Metazoa; phylum Arthropoda; class Insecta; order Hemiptera; family Aphididae; genus Diuraphis; species Diuraphis noxia. The sequence goes on from NW_028301711.1 coordinate 51,062,836, forward strand.
TTTTAATTGGAGGAGTGTGACTATTTTTCATACTTAAAGTAATATAATACATTTCACATAATTTTTGTCATATCAAAATGAATAGAATATATTTCTTTTACAAAAGTAAATAGTATTGATCATTTATTATTTTGTAAATTAGTCATATTTTATAATATTTAGAATACTGTAAATAAAATAATATTTTTATGGTATTTGTTAAAAAATTAAACTGAGTATATCGAATAAATCCTATTTACTATAAGGAATTTTATGACAAACCAATTTTTTTTTTAATAACTAACTTTAAAAAAATTTAATCAAAATCAACTATTGCAATCACTATATAAGAATATAAAAACCATCTGAAACTAACTGAGATATATTATATGGACCATAAACATTTTAATTCCAAAGAAAACCTCCAGTAAAATTCTATCAAATTGAATGCCATAAAGATTTTAAAAAATGTGGAGAAATCAGTTAGTATCTAACTATACCTGATGTAATGCATATACTACCTACAAATTGTGTTACACCAAATTCATGTAAAACTTAATTATACGCACTTTTTATCCATTTATTAGATTGTGTTCTTATCGTAATCACCCTCGTTATAGGGACCACCTTATATTATATCATTTATATCCCCCATAATCAGGGTTAGGCTTATCATAAAAAATTATCAAGTGATTGAATATAATATTATGTATAGGTATTCGATATCTACAGGTGGCCAGTGCCCTGCACTGAAAAAATAACAGAAATGGTATGGGGATGGACTACAATATAATATCAACATCGCGATCCTAGCCTTCTGGAGATAAGGATTTTCGAGAATGTTAGTGGGGGTTGTGACTAACCTGTAACCATAACCGGCGTAGTCTTTTCATCAAAGCAGTGACTCAGCAGTCAGCCACGCCGAAACGACCATATTCGTGAACTCATCACATTAAAGCTTTAATATTACATAGTTATACATATTTATCATATAATATACTAGTCTTTATATTTATACTGCAGATAAAGTAAGTAAATGCGAATTATATCTTATTAATATAAAGTATTCTTTTAAGTTATAAGGGTGCTACGTGGGTGTAGTTATTAAGGCAAAACATTATTGCAAAATGCAACCACGTCGCTGCCTACAGAGACTAATCTATTAAAATAATTGATAATTAGTAAGAGTGAGTCTATTCACGATGATATTGAGTAATGCCCCTATTTGCGCTCGGATTTCAAGCGCGGACTGTCAACGGCACCGCTGTAGCCGATCAAGAATTAAAAACTCGATTTTTCGCTGAAAACACGCTTTACATGATAAACTCTCATGCTCCGTAGTGGACAGATTTTATTATTTTTCTTTATATGATAATGTTTTTGTTAGATTATGCATAAATATTTTATTTAACAGGGAAATTTGAAAACTTGAAAAGCAATATCATAATATCATGAAAATATAAAATATTGAAACCAAGGGAGAAATGTTACCTTTCTAAGATAAACATATTCAGTACTGGGTATTTAATTAAGATTTGATGAAATATTAGAGAAAAATGCTGTGCTGGTTGTCGTGAATATATTTTACCTTTTTATATGATGAGCTCAGTTGGCGAGATGAGCATGCAAAACGTAGAGCATATAACTCGATATCTTCAGTAAAATATTTTTTTGTTTCCAAGCTGAAAATGATTTGAAAAAAAAAAACTTTCCGTTGCAATGTCATATATTATTAATTTGTACATTTTTATGATTACAGACCATGGGTAAAATAGCGAAACCCGTCAAAAAACCTTACATCGCATTTGATAGCTGCGATCCTAGTTTAATACCCCAAAAAATAATTGATGTGAAACAATCAACTGCCGGTAGTCTCTATTTTCTTGTAAAATGGAAGAGGAAAAGAAATCCATCGTATTTAATTGCAGAGGTGGCAAAAAAAAAGTGTCCGACTCTTGTATGCGAGTTCTACCAAAAACACTTAGTTTTTGATGACACAATCGATACACATCAAACATGAAAAGGTATCTAAATATAATTTAATTTAAAACATCAAAATAAAAACCTACCATTTGCGAATTATATAGGCACAGCTTAAATAAAATCATTTTTAAATAAAAACTTAAAAACTATAGAAATCATTCTATACTAATATAAAATAATTGAGTATATTAGTTAATTGAATAAATAAATGAATCCTACATTTAATATGTGGAATCATGTTGATTATTATAATTTTTGTAAAGTATTAACTATTAAATAATTCAAAAATTATATAAATTTAAAAAGATTATATTTTTTTAATACAATCAAAAGGTAAAAAGATTGTTTGATAATGAGAATAACTTTTAGAATTATTTAGATATTTTGGAACTTTGCTATTAAAATATTATACTATTGGTTCCCAAAAGTTAAAATTCTTGTTATACCTACCTAAAATCTAAATATTCTGACACAGTTCACATACTATATGATTGTAACAACTGATATTTCTCTTACCTGAATTGATAAGTTGTCGACATAAATTTGTTTATTATATTATTATTATAAAACCATACAAATGCTGGTGATCAAATTAAGGGGTTGTTTTCAATCAACAGGAATTATTGATATAAGTATATCACAAGTCACAGTATTTGAAGTATATCCATGAGTATTAGGTGCCCGAATAACATAATATTATGTAAAATAAATTTACCTGTAGGTACATAATATAAATTTTGATGTTTTGGAAAAATTAATGAGCAAATTAAATAGCTTAAATCATAGCGAATAGTACTTATTAACCACTTGGTCAACCGTTAGAAATCTCAAAACATGCTATAATACTGTTCAGTTTGCTGTTAGGCGTGGTCATATGTACAGATATTTTATCATTTTGGCATACTATATGTATATACATATTGCATACAATTTAGTGAGTATGTTTTGGTTATGCAATTGATATTTCTGTAATCCATATTATAGAAAGAGTACTACTACAAACTACCTACATACCTACCGATTTTTTAAATGAAACTAACATAAAATTAATATAAACTATTTTCAGATAATGAATGAACTTTGCGATGGAGTCGTCCCCGTACCTATGGAGAGTTCAATAGATTAAGAAGAATTTCAGACGCATAACAAATTTTAATTTTAATATGAACTTATATTAATTATTTATTTTTGTAAAATACTTACATAGTGAAATAAATATGCACATTTCAATTTAAGTATTTATAAATGTTATAGTACAGAAAAATAATATATTTAAATAATATTACAAAATATAGAATAAAATAAAGATAGATTAAAATAAAATATTTATAAAAGCTTGATCATATATTTAATAAGGTAAATAGTTAATATCACATGTCCATGAATAGCATGAACTCCAAAATTGAATAAAAATATAGTAATAAGTAATACAATTAATAATGATTAGGTAGATACTAGGTAATGAGTAATGAATGTAAAACATGTATGGCGTACTGAAAATAAATCGTTCATATTATATTCTGTGAATATGCGATGTAATAACTACTATTATTGCTTCTTATTCATTAATTAATATTTGCTTAATATTTCGATTTTCATATAACAAGTTTTTTTTTTCATCTGATGTTTAGGAATAAAATTAATATTATGTGGAGATGAAATAAATTAAGTAAAAAGTTTCTGAATAACTTGAAAAAAATTTAACACATTATAAAGTTAAAAGTTACTTTAAAAAAAATTATTTCAATATTTAACTTGTGAATAGCGACAAAGTACTATTAAAATGTTAAAAGTGAAAAATTGTGCAAATACAAAATTCTCATTATAGATATAGGTACACTTCAAATTTTATTTTTAATTGTATTTATCTTTTTTATAATGTCATTATTTTATTAGTTGGCATTAACTATTATATTAAAATATAAAATTAACAAAAAAAAAAATTAATTTCAATTAAATTATAATAAACTGATACTATGTATAATGTATATAACTGACTTTACAATATTTGATTAAAATTTCTGGCTGCTGCCGATTGACTGTAGTACGATATGTGTATATAAAGGTAATCGATAATTTATCGACTATCGTAGTATTCATTGTCTTAATTATAATTAAAATATTTATACAAGAGTACTATAATTTAGCACATATTTACAAAAAAAACTCAATACGAGCAATTTTGTGCAACATAAAACTTTTTTTAATTTAATCTACACCTCATGATTTGAATTTGTAGCTTGTTTATGTAGAATTTAGAACACATTATAAAAAAATGCAATTCTATGTGGATCCGGTCATTAAAGTGATATTGAGTCAATAATTGTTGCGCGACTAATCTTAAAACAAATAATAATACAGACATGAAATTTTAGGGACATTAATATAATAATGTGGTGAAATAATGTAGGTACCTACTTACTTATTGTTAAGTGTACTTTAAGCCAAAAGACTAACTTGTTAGGTTTTTTCTCATTTATTTTAAAATAAAAAAAAAATCAGATGAAAGTCGGTTGGGGTTCCTAGTCATTCAGTATGAGTTAAATTTTAATACAATTATACATCAATTAAAAACGATTCTGAACTAACATGTTTAACCTAAATTATTAAGTATATCTCCTAATAATATATATATATATATCTATACAGGTTGATTCAAAATTTATGTTATGGCCATTTTATCATATAAATATACAAATGTATTGTTATATAATTTATAGGTATATTAAATTAAATAAGTATCTACATAAAATCAATTATCCTAGTCGTAGCTATGATTTTTTATTGATAACATATGGAAATATATTTGATTTTTTTTTTTTGTTTCTTTCTTATTATTTTATTACTTATTATATTTATAAGAATATCAGGTATATCTATAGCCAATCAGTTATTGTAATATAATTTTCATGTTTTGTGCATTTTATTTGCAATTCACCTAGATACACATTTTTATTATCATTCAAAAAATACTTGTATTGTATTCATATTTTCCAATGATTTATTAATGGATTAAGTACTGATTGCTAATCTCGACTAAAAATGTTTTAATGGTATTCTAAAATTTATAACTTTGTTTAATAAACCACTATATATATTGAAAATTTAAGACATTATAATGTAATTATAACATTTTAATTTAATGAAATCACTTAAAAATCATCTTTAAATTTTAATACAAAATGCACTTTCAATTTATCTCAATTCTGTAATAATGAATCATACTTCTCTGTGATTCTAATTTCTGTGAGTACTATTATATTTCTTTCTATATAGTATACACACATGCCTGTATTGTAAAAAATTTGTTAATACATCATTCATTACTTATTCGTACAATTTTTGAACTTGTTAATCTGATGTGCTAAATGATAATAATGTGATTCATTTTATGATATATTATTATAAATTAATTAATATTGAACATCTATCTCAGCATAGTGTTCTGCAAGATCAAAATGATTAATTATAATGTAATAATTGATGAACAAATTAGCATTAAAAACCTTCAAGTAAATAAATCCAAGTAAAAGTAACTTAATTGGCTGCTGGAAAAGTTGAGATTTACATAAGTGTTAGTTTAAGTATACAATACATAATATTGTGTAGAAAACTGTATAGTAATTTATTTAAAAATGCAACGAATTTAAGTAGTGAAGAAATGTATAGTTCACTATCTAAATCACAACTATTGCAATCACTATCTTAGAATATCAAACCATCTGAAACTAACTGAGATATATTATATGGACCGTAAATTTTTAATTACAAAGAAAACCTCCAATAATATTCTTACAATTTGAATGCTATAAAGGAATGTAGGGAAAAAAAAGCCATATTACAATAATTAAACATATATATATGAAATAAAATTAAAGTATTAAATAATAAGGTATAATTTAAAAATGTTTACACATTATTGGTCATATTTGTATACATATATATCTAATTATAAAATTTGAAAATTTGAAAAGCAATATCATAATATCATGAAAATAAACGTAGAGCATATACCTCGATATCTTCAGTAAAATATTTTTTTGCTTCCAAGCTGAAAATGATTTGAAAAAAAACTTTCCGTTTCAATGTCATATATCATTAATTTGTACATTTTTATGATTACAGACCATGGGTAAAATAGCGAAACCCGTCAAAAAACCTTACATCGCATTTGATAGCTGCGATCCTAGTTTAATACCCCAAAAAATAATTGATGTGAAACAATCAACTGCCGGTAGTCTCTATTTTCTTGTAAAATGGAAGAAGAAAAGAAATCCATCGTATTTAATTGCAGAGGTGGCAAAAAAAAAGTGTCCGACTCTTGTATGCGAGTTCTACCAAAAACACTTAGTTTTTGATGACACAATTGATACACATAAAACATGAAAAGGTAAATATAATTTAATTTAAAACATTAAAATACAAACCTACCATTTGCGAATTATATAGGTACAGCTTAAATAAAATGATTTTTGAATAAAAACTTAAAAACTATAGAAATCATACTATATACTAATATAAAATAATTCAATATATTAGTTAATTGAATAAACAAATGAATCCTAAATTTAATATGTGGAATCATGTTGATTATTATAATTTTTGTAATGTATTAACTATTAAAGAATTCGAAAATTATATAAATTTATTAAGATTATATTTTTTTAATGCAATCAAAAAGTCAACAGATTGTTTGTTAATGAGAATAACATATATTGGAACTTTGTAAACATAATATTATGTAAAATAAATTTACCTGTACATATAAATTTTGATGTTTTGGAAAAATGACTGAGCAAATTTAATAGCATAAATCATAGCGAATAGTACTTATTAACCACTTGGTCAACCGTTAGAAATCTCAAAACATGCTAAGAAAGAGTAATACTACAAACTACCTACCTACCTACCGATTTTTTTAAATGAAACTAACATAAAATTAATATAAACTATTTTCAGATAATGAATGAACTTTGCGATGGAGTCTTCCGTACCTATGGAATGTTCAATAGATTAAGAAGAATTTTAGACGTATAACAAATTTAAATTTTAATTTGAACTTTTAATGAACTTATGTTATTTATTTATTTTTGTAAAATACTTACATAATAAAATAAATATGCACATTTCAAGTTAAGTATTTATAAATGTTATAGTACAGAAAAATAATATATTTAAATAATACATTAAGTTAAGCACTTATTAATTACATATTATTATGTTGTAAAATCTTATAAGTTTAGTATTTAAATGCTTATAAAACCCTAATCCTATGTTATAATATTCCTAAAAATGCAAGGCTGGGCAAGTTAATTTATTTTTTTTACTTAGTATGTTAAATTAATCTAGAACAATGTAAATTATGTTTAAAGCTAAAAATTACCTTTATATGAATGTTTTACAATTTTTAATTAAATATATGTTTTTAAATTAATTACTGTAGGTATTTGTATAATACCACAATCCAATACAATCCATAAAGAATAATTAATTTTTTTTAAATTTATTTTGTAGTAGTCCAAATTATACTAAATATTATAATAATACAATTGGTTATTACTTATTAGATTATAACAAATTGGTAATAACTAATTGATTACAAAATTTAGAATTTCAAATATTATGCAATTTAGAATAAAATATTTATAAAAGCTTGTTCATATATTTAATTAGGTAAATAGTAAATATCACATGTCCATGAATAGCATGAACTCCAAAATTGAATAAAAATATAGTAATAAGTAATACAATTAATAATGATTAGGTAGATACTAGGTAATGAGTAATGAATGTAAAACATGTATGGGATACTGAAAATAAATAATTATATTTTTCTATTATTTATGACGTGGTGACCCCTTTAAAATTTGTTCTTATTATATTGGCATGTATTATATTCTGTGAATATGCGATGTAATAACTACTATTATTGCTTCTTATTCATTAATTAATATTTGCTTAATATTTCAATTATTATATAACAAGTTTTTTTTCATCTGATGTTTAGGAATAAAATTAATATTATGTGGAGATGAAATAAATTAAATCAAAAATTTCTGAATAATGTGAAAAAAATTTAACATCTTAAGTTAGAATTACTTTAAAAAAATTAACTCAATATTTATTACTTAAATAGTAACATAACTTTAACTTTTTAATCTGTTGATGGCCAGCCTTGTAAAAACGTCACTACTCGTAAGTCTACTACTCACTGCAAGCATGAACTATTTATGATAATTTTAGTTTTCAATTTTTATTCATTATAGGCTATATCTATAAAAATTGAACATTTTACACATTTTAAACTAAGTATTTTTGTACATTTTAACAAAATTTAAATTTTCAATAGACTCAAAATGTCAAAAATTTTTAAAAATTTTTTTATATATTTAGAAAATGATTAACGTTTAGTAAAAACTGAATGTATCTGCGGTTATTCGCTTTTTAATAAAAACAGAATATCAATTTTCAGTTGAAGTATTTTTGAATTGAAATAGTAAATGCCAAACACATTTGTACTTAAACAAATAAAGGGTCATAAAGATATAATCTAACTTTCTTTTAAACTTTTTTATTGGGAGGAAAATTCATGAGCAATTTTGTTTTTCATTTTGAAATTTCAAATATAAATATAAAACCATAAATCATTTTTTTATTCACTTAACATTTTTGTGATAATTTATTCGAAAATATAATTTTAAACTTTTATAAAACAAAATCCAGACTTCTATTATATTATTACGTATTACTATATTGTCTATAATTATGTTTATATTATGAAATACGTATTTTAAATCGCATTTCCTCAATAACTATATTTACTCATGAATAAGAATACATTTTTTTAGACTTGCAGAATATTATGCACGTTTATTCCTTTAAACTGCAATAACTGCATGTTTAATAAGACGTATAAGCGGTATAACACTGGAATTTGTTGTCTCCGCCTTACAAGTACGTAACATTCTAAATTTGCTCTCGCCAGATCACTTGTAGCTTCATAGCGTTATTAGTTTAAAAAATAGAGTGAATTGACCTCTGATGAGAATTGATGCTATTAAGATTATCTTTGTTTGTATATGGTTTTTTGTATAATGATTCACTCTAATTTTTAAACTAACGAAACGAAGCTATACTACGTGATCTGCTTAGCGTAAATTTGCCATGTTCCGCACTTGTACCTTAGAGATAGAGAGAGAGAGAGAGAGAGAGGAGAGAGAGAGAGAGACAACAAATGTGTACTTCCATTTAAAAAAATGCATACTAGATCAATAAAGATAATAAATCGTTATCATTACGCGATTTCATAAAAATTTAAAATTTAAACGCTCAAAACATTTTTCCTATAATGACGCTTCAAATTTTATCTATAGCTATTTGAAGCAAAATTTATGGAAAACTTAGTGTTCAATTTTATAACCTTAGATGATATAAATACAAACAATATTATGAGTTTTGAACAACAAAATAATTTGCAAATATTCATGGCTTTGACGAATTTTTGTCACTATTTGAAATTAAAATGCTAATAAAAATTTAATTTGAATTTCCGGTGGACATTTTTTTTGTGATAAAGATTGACAAATTTGTAAGGAATCATATATTAAATTTTCAAATCTTAGATTTAAAAATAAAATTTTTTATGAATTTCTAGCTTATAATGATTTACGAATCTTCGTGATTTTTACGTATGTTGTCAAAATTAAAATTTAAATGCTAGTAAAAAAAAAAATTTGACCACACATTTCTTGTATTTTTCAACTGCTATTCCAAAAACATTTTAGGAGCCATGTATTAATTTTCAAATCTCAGTAATAAAAGGAAAATTTTTTATGAATTTCTAGAATAAAATAATTTATGAATTTTCGTGATTTTTACGTATGTTGTCAAAATTAAAATTTGAATGCATGTAAAAAAAATGTGGCTATATATTTCTTTTATTTTTCAACTGCTATTGCAAAACTATATTATGAGCCTTGTATTAAATTCTCAAATCTTAGAATTCAAAAGAAAAACTTTTATGAATTTCGATCTAAGATAATTTGAAAATTGCCGTAATTTTTACGTATTAAGTCAATATTTGAACTTCAAATACTAATAAAAAAAAATTGTGCCTATGTATTCTTATAATTTTTTAATCACTATAAGAATAATTTATGAAGAACTTTGTATTAAATTTTCAAGTATTTTGATATGGCCATAAAAATTTTATCGACACTTCAAAAAAACATTTTCAGACAAATTGAAAATTTCAGTTGTCTATAAATACCTAAAAAAAGTCAAAATATTTTGAAAATTAAATCATGTTAAGAAAATTCCAATCTAAATAACTGATAAAATTTTTCAATTATCCATGACTTATACATTTTGAATAATAACAAATGTTTAAAATCGTTTGAGGATAAATCGTTATCGTTACGTTATTTCGTAAAAATTTAAAATTCAAACGCACTTAAAATTTTTCCTACAACGATGCTTTGAGTTTTCTCTATAGCTACTTGAAGAAAAACTTATGGAAAACGTAGTGTTGTATTTTTAATCCTTAGTTATAAACGCAAAAAATTTTATGATTTTTCAATTTCAAAATTACTTGCAAATTTTCGCGTTTTCGACAGATTTCGTACAATTTTTAACTATAAACGCTTATTAAAAAAAATTGTGACTTACGATTTTTAATTTTTTTAGCTACAATAAGAACAACTCGTAAGGAACCGTGTATTAAATTTTCAAGTTTTTTTAGTCGTCCAACATTTTTTTACTGACACTTCAAAAAAAAATTCTCAAAAAAATCGAAAATTTCACTGGTCTATATATAAATAACTCAAAAAAAGTCAATTTTTTTTGAAAATTAAACTGTATATATATAACACTAACATAAGCATTTGGTGAAAATTTCAAGTATTCACAGTGATTAGTTTTTGAATTACAACCATATAAAAAAATCGATTTTTTTGAAAACTGTTGGAAAATGTTTACTTTTGACCTTTATAATGCACCATGGATCTTCAATTTTACATTGGAAACCACCCCCAAAGTTTGAAATCGAACCATTATTTCGACTAGTTATGTTGTACACAGACATAAAAAAAAAAAAAAAAAAAAAAAACACATCATTGTAAAAGCAATACATTCTTCACATCGTTCAGAATCTAAAATATATTAACAAATTATTTTATGAAATGGATTAAGTAATATTATAAAATTTTATTAGATAAGTTTTAAACGAGTGGATATTAAAAAAGATTCGAATTCAAATTCTAGTCAGTTGTCATTAAAAATCTGGTAAATTGTGCGGTCTAGATTTTTTCAGAGATCTACAAATAATTTTATCAAAATTTAAAACTTTTTATTTAAACTATTTTTGATTTGTTTTTTTTAAAAAAACCTTATCTTGCCTTAAAAATTATTGCACTGTACAATCTAACAAATAAAAGCGGGTAAGTCGTGGATGTCGCTCTGCCGTACAGTAGGTTACTGTAATGGATGGGATTAAATTTGAATGCAATGATTGGTATCATCGTATATGAAAAACGATTCTGAACGGAGATGATTTGTCAGTCTAAGATATATTATATTTAAATATTGTCATATAGGTATTCTATTTTAAAACAAATATTTTATTTTTTAATTAAGACGCATTTTGCATAAGGCATGGTTAATCAATTAGTGTAGTTATCATGTAGTTATCATAATTCATAATACCTTATATAATATACGAATACCTGGTTTGAGGATAAATCGTTATCATTACGCGATTTCATAAAAATTTAAAACTCAAACACTCAAAACATTTTACCTATAATGACGCTTCAAATAGCTTTCTCTATAGCTATTTGAAGCAAAACTTACAAAATAATTTGCAAATATTCATGGTTTTGACGAATTTTAACTCATAAGGAACCGTGTATTAAATTTTCAAGTTTTTTTGGTCGTCCAACATTTTTTTACTGACACTTCAAAAAAAATTCTCAAAAAAATCGAAAATTTCAGTGGTCTATAAATAACTCAAAAAAAGTCAAAAAATTTTGAAAATTAAATTGTATATAGATATCACTAACATAAAAATTTGGTGAAAATTTCAAGTATTTACAGTGATTAGTTTTTGAATTACAACCATATAAAAATATCGATTTGGTCGAAAACTGGTTTTGCGTAAAAATTCCCGTTTTTCTGTCATTTTTTTTGTTGTTTTTCTCGATTTTTTTGAAAACTGTTGGAAAATGTTTACTATTGAGTAGCCAATAAGAATTAATAATAAATGATTTTATAAATGTTTAAAAATGTATAATTTAATAAAATTGACATGGCTCTTATTTAGTCAATATTTAACTAAGAGCCATAGTTGATACATGAAAATTATATGAAAAATAGGACTATCCGACTATGGTGTTGCTATTTAAAAAAAAGTTTTGACTGTCCGTGCGCAGACCAAATTCTCAAAAATTTTTGAAATGTATTAAAAATTTGTATTCATATACCACCAGTTTGTAAAAAAAATCGATTTATTCCAAACAAATCCGGCCGAGAAATTTAGTGTACCCTAAATCGGTGAACACACTGTATATATAAGAGCATACCGATACTTATAATAAAAATGTATAAATGTAAATAGGTACCTATAATGTGTATTATGGAGGATTTGGACTATTCCAAAAAATTATCGTGCCAGCCCCAAGATGAGGTCCTGTATTGGTCTTGATAATATGTAACTGTATTACTATATTAATAAGTCCAAGACGTATGTTTAGAGTCTTCTTTTTGTACCTAATAATTTATTAAATTGCCTATATTTATCCCTTTCAACACGCTGAAATATTAAAAAGCGGTAAGTGGATGTCGCTCTGCAGTACAGACAGTACAGTAAATTAATTGACCTAATTAAACAATGTTTTGTTTTAATATCAGCGATTTGTGTCCTCTGTGACCTCTGATCCAGAGGTAGCAAAGGGGGCATCTGCCGCCCCCTCCCCAAACACCCCGTAGTGGCCCTATGTTGTAGATGTTCATATTTTTAGAGTGACAGTATTCAATCATTTCTGTATGGGCTTTTATTTTAAATATTGTAAGATTACAATTCTGAAAATTTCTCACCAATCTAATAATAGCACATTGGTTTTTGCGTTTCTTTATCATAGTGCTGGTGAATATTGGCTGGACTGTCGACACTGAGTTCATTAGATACGATAAAATCAATTAAGTATAATGATTTACTATACCTTATATATTATACAACTTGACGCATGAAAAATAACAATCTTTACTCTTTAGTATTTACTATCTACGACCTACGTCGGACGTCCTAATAGCTAATGTGTTATTCGTAATTTCGTATATTTTCGACGTTTCATGTGTGCTAATATTACGATATATACCATTAATCGTATATCATAAAAAGTTATTCAGAATGGTTCAGTTTCTTTGTTGCGTTCTAGGATGAGTGATACTCGACTAACAGGTTTTTGTTTATTACACATGCATAGGGATTTTAAAAGTAAACAAATAAATACAATCTGCCATAACCGCTTTGCCAATAAAAAACAGCGACGTTTAGACTTCAATTTGTAAACTGCAATTAACTATAAAATATAAATTTGTAAGATATTGTGTTGATGTTGAAATTGTTTTGAACTCCCCCCCCCAAAAAAAAAAAAAAAATTTAAGCCCTGGATCCGCCACTGATGACATTCAGTGGCGGATCCAGAGCTTAGTTATAATACATGTATATATATATAAGTGCCATTTCACTATCAAAATCACAACTATTGCAATATCTATTTGCAATCACTATCCAAGAGTATCAAACCACCGAAAACTAACTGAGATATATTATGTGGACCATAAGCATTTTAATGCAAATGAAAACCTCCAATAAAATTCTATAAATTTGAATGCCATAATGATTTACAAAAATTTTGTGGAGAAATCAGTGAGTATCTTACTATACCTAATGTATGGGCCGGGAACGACACAATAATAGGCCGTGACGCCCGGTCACCAAATACTTCGCGCGGCGCACTCACACACCGACCGACCGTGTATATGCGTGTATATGTGTGTATAGCGACTCGATAGAAGTGGACGGGATCGCCGATCAAAACTAAAGAGTGCTAGCGTGTGGTGGTGTGTGTAGGTGTGTACGTTTGTGGTGTGTATACTTAAAGTTAAAATAAAAGGTAACATGGTTTTTGGTAACTAAGTTGCTGTAATATACAAATAATTTAAAATCCACAATATAATATAAAAATCACAGCAACAGAAAGGTATATAAAAAGAATAATAATATGGCCCTCCTGGCCCAACAGGTAAATACAACGCTGCTATATGAGCTTGTATAAATTATTAAATATAAATAATAGTAATATAAGTAAAGAACTCACAATTTTGTCGGTGCTCGGCTGGCCAGCTGCTACCTAACCTAGCCTATATAAATGATTGCACACACACAGAGAAACTGGAAAATAAATATAATAATAATAATAATAGTAATAATAATTAATTAATGTGGCGATTCGCGCCGACACAAAAAATATAATAATTTTACGGCGATTTGCGCGCGTAGCATAAGAAAAACTGTTGTGCTTATCGTTTACACACTGGAACTGGACTAGCTTGGTTGGGCGGCCGTGCTAATTAAGTCGGCACAGGCGAACCGGCGGCGACCGATAACGCGTTTACTTAAGAGGACGTTTCACCCGCATGTGTTGTCTCCGTCTTACAAGTGCGTAACATTACAAAAACTTTTACGCGCGGGAAAGAACCGAGAAAGATACAGTTATAACTAAGAAACGAAATTTTCATCACATAAAAAGGAGAATTTTGTCTGTGCAATATCGTTTTTATTTTTTCGATATCAGAACTACAAAAAAAGTTATTCATGCTTAAAAAACGCAAAATTAATGTATTATAAAACAATAAGAATTTTTGTTGTATAAGTGATATCGAAAAAATAAAAACGATATTGCACAGACAAAATTCACCTTTTTATGTGGTGAAAATTTCGTTTCTTAGTTATAACTGTATCTTTCTCTGTTCTTTCCCGCGCAAAACAGTTTTTGCAATGTTACGCACTTGTAAGACGGAGACAACACATGCGGGTGAAACGTCCTCTTAATCTACATATTATATAATAATTCACAATCACATAATTAATACAAAAATATACACTACGAAAATAAACTACAATTATATGGTGACTGTTTGCGTGTGTGTGTGTGTGTGTTGGTCGGCGGCGAGATATTCATGTACTCTTTACATAGGTACCAAATTATATTACATCTTGGCGTCGACACCTAATCTAATCTAATGCTTATACCTACTACTATTTCAATTGATTGATTTTTTTATATTGCAGCACTTGCTTGCACAATAATTTTAGATCCGATGAAAGTCGGTTGGGGTTCCTTGACATTCAGTATGAGTTAAATTTTAATTAAATTATATATCAATTAAAAACGACTCTGAGCTAAGATGTTTAGCCTATATTATTAAGTATATCTCCTAATAGTATATATATTTATTTTAAAGTAATTCATTTAATCTAGCAATATTATTTAGTTAAATTTTTTCAGAAAACATTTTTCGATCATAGCATTTTTTTAAGAGTTATATTTAGACACATTTATATGTCAATATATTACGAATAGTAATAAAAATCAGTGTGTGTTATTAAATTTCGTGGTTAACTCTTAAACGCGCACACGCGCGTGTCAAAGAGTCGCGAAAATGATATTAATTTTTGTTTGCATAAATATGAAATTATTATAAGTAATTATATTATGTTACATTCATATTTCATTCTGATGTTTGGTTGTAATTTCAAAAAAATAAAAATTATGAATTCATAAGTTTCTAACTTTACGTCAGTACACGTGCCTATATAAAATCACAAATAATGTTCTTAATCCTAAATTTGATAGTGAGTTGATCCTCATTAACATTAGAGATATAAACAAAAATGTGTACTTTTCAGTTATCGTACCCCAACGGTCTGCCGGCAGACTGCGGCGGCGGTCGGGATGTACCGATTCCGCTATCGTATCCCATCTCAATGCTTCCATCATAAAAATATTTTTTATGTATAATAATTTTTTTGGTATACATATTGTATTGGTATTAATACTTTATTATAATTTTTTTTTGTATTTATGTTTTATTATACTTTATTGGTATTCATATTTTATCATAATTTCTTTGTACTCATATAATTTCATATTATATTATTTTATTAAAATAAATTATATTTTTGGCAATTATTTATTTATTCATATAGCAATGAAACTTGACAATATTGAGATAAATATAATGGGGTACGAGAACGGAATCGGTATATCCCGACCGCCGCCGCAGTCGGCCGGCCGACTGTAGGGGTACAATAATCGAAAAGTACCCAAAAATGTTGCATATTGGGTCAGAGAAAAAAAAACAAAACAAAATAAACGCACACGAGTTCTATTTATCTTAAATGTAAAATTATGTAGAAATTTAGTTGTAAATTAATTATTATCATTTGAAATCGTTCAATTAAAAACTTGAAATTGTTAATATGAATATTATGATTGGTACCTATAATAGACATCATAGAGCCTTGCTATTAGCGCTACAACTAGTACCTACTTAATCATGAAAATCGGTCCTGTAGAATTTGGGATATAACTGTTATAATAAGATATCTCATCACGTTTTAATAATATATAAAGATAATAAATTAATTATTTTTAACGCTTCTGATTGGTCGCGAAATTTTGCATTTTTGCCCCATTACGACGATTGTAATATATGTACGGTCGTATAATATAAATGGTTGTAATTTTGACGACACAGGTACCACAACCACGGGCACCCAATTCTTGTAACATGGTTGTAATAACTTAAGGCCGGAGTTTTGTACAACTAACACCTAAAATACGTGCAATTAAAATGTTAAATGTGAAAAATCGTGCAAACACAAATACAAACACAAAACCTACTTGGCTACTTAGAATTTTTTTTTCAATACAATTTATTTTTCTTATAATATTATTATTTTATTAGTTGGCATTAACTATTATATTAAAATATAAAATTAACAAAAAAAAAAGCGGGTAAGTCGTGGATGTCGCTCTGCTGTACTGTAGGTTACTGTAATGGATGGGATTAAATTTGAATGCAATGATGGGTATCATCGTATACGAAAAACGATTCTGAACGGAGATGATTTGTCAGTCTAGGATATATTATATTTAAATATTGTCATATAGGTATTCTATTTTGAAACAAATATTTTATTTTTCAATTAAGACGCATTTTGCATAAGGCATGTTTAATCAATTAGTGTAGTTATCATGTAGTTATCATAATTCATAATACCTTATATATACGAATACCTAGTTTGAGGATAAATTGTGGCGATACATTTATTGTATTTTTCAACTGCTATTGTAAAAATATATTATGAGCCTTGTATTAAATTCTCAAATCTTAGAATTAAAAAGAAAAACTTTTATGAATTTCGATCTATTGAAAATTTCAGTCGTCTATAAATATCTCAAAAAAAGTCAAAACATTTTTAAAATTAAATCATGTAAAGAAAATGCCAATCTAAATAACTGATAAAATTTTCAAGTATATACGACTTATACTTTTTGAATAATAATACAAATATTTAAAATCGTTTCAGGATAAATCGTTATCGTTACACTATTTCGTAAAAAATTTAAAATTCAAAAGCACTTAAAATTTTTCCTATAATGATACTTCGAGTTTTCTCTATAGCTCCTTGAAGGAAAACTTATGGAAAACTTAGTGTTGTATTTTTAATCCTTAGTTAGAAACGCAAAAAATTTTATGATTTTTCAACTTCAAAATTACTTGCAAATTTTCGCGTTTTCGACAGATTTCGTAAAATTTTGAACTGTAAACGCTTATTAAAAAAAAATTTTTTTTGCTACGATAAGAACAATTTAAAAGGAACCTTGTATTAAATTTTCAAGTTTTTTTGGTCGTCCAACATTTTTTTACCGGCACTTCAAAAAAAAATTGAAAATTTCAGTTGTCTATATATAACTCAAAAAAAG
Organism: Diuraphis noxia; assembly: GCF_037042655.1. NCBI lineage: Eukaryota > Metazoa > Arthropoda > Insecta > Hemiptera > Aphididae > Diuraphis > Diuraphis noxia. The sequence continues at coordinate 51,080,850 of NW_028301711.1, forward strand.
TTAGTTTATAACTTAGTTTATAACTAAGGATTAAAAATACAACACTAAGTTCTCCATAAGTTTTCCTTCGAGTAGCTATAGAGAAAACTCGAAGTATCATTATAGAAAAGATTTTAAGTGCGTTTGAATTTTAAATTTTTACGAAATAGCGTAACGATAACGATTTATCCTGAAACGATTTTAAATATTTGTTATTATTCAAAAAGTATGAGTCCTAGACACTTGAAAATTTTACCAGTTATTAAGATTGGCATTTTCTTTACATGATTCTTACCGGTTCTTTTGGTTATAGCAGTAATAAATAAAAATAAGTATTAACTTATAGGACTATATATGCGTATATGCCACCAGTCCCTAAAGTATTCAAATTTTCGTACTACACACATAGTTCCAAATCAGTCAATTCTAAATTATACATAGTACGTATCAAATTAATAATTTGTATTTACAAAAAATTTGTTTTATTTAAAACTCATTTTAAGGCTTCTAACGCATTTTTACAATAGCAGGTGAAAAATAAAATAAAAATATAGTCACAATTTTTATTTACGAGCTTTCAAATTTTGAATTTTGACAACATACGTAAAAATCATGAAAATTCGTAAATTATTTTATGCTAGAAATTCATAAAAAAATTTCCTTTTATATCTAAAATTTGAAAATTTAATATAAGGCTCCTAACATATTTTTACAATAGCAGGTGAAAAATAAAAGAAATATATTGGCACAATTTTTTTTTACAAGCGTTCAAAGTTTGAATTTTGACAACATAAGTAAAAATCACGAAAATTCACAAATTATTTTAAACTAGAAATTCATAAAAATTTTTCTTTTTAAATCTAAGATTTGAAAATTTTTAATAATCTATAATATATCCTAGACAAATAAACTGTCTTCGTTCAGAATCGTTTTTCGTATACAATGATATAATAATATCATTGGATTCAAATTTAATTCCATCCATTACAGTAACCCACTTGTAACCTATAGCTACTATACAGCAGAGCGACATCCACGACTTACCCGCTTTTTTTTTACGATAAATATTAATATACGACAATAATTTATACTAGAAGATACATAATATTGTGATGTTATTATACTATACTATATACAGACATTAGACATATTATAGTATATAATTTATACATCCCAGACAGCAATATAAAATTATTTTAACATTTTTAGAATATTTAGAAGTTAACATTAATGTTTCCATAACATTTTAATTGCATTTGTTTAATATTATTGAAACTTTCTTAGAATATTAAATGGTCATTATTTGTCCTACCTTTATAAGTTTCCTAAAATGTTATGAAATTAACATTCTGAAAATATTCTTGTACTGATTAGATTAAAACATTTCGTGAAAGTTACAGTAATATTTATGAAATATTTTCAAAATATTTTAATTTCATTTCATACCATCAATTGTAATGTTATAATAACATTATGTCATTAAGTTCGTATAATATTTTAATATAATATATTTATAATATTCTTTTGAAATTATAATAAATAATATTTGAAATTTTAAATATGTTTTAACGTATATTATATAATATAAACTAATTTCAAAATACACAAATAAATAAAAAAAAGTCAAAAGTATTCACTTTCAAATATTTATTAATATTTTATAACTCAATTAAAAAAAAATAATTTCATGATATCAGCAATGGTATTTATACAATATCAATAACATAAAACAGATTTGAAAAAAAAAATTAATGACAAAATTCAATGAATTATTATATAAATTAATATAATAATAATAATAAAATAAAAAAAATAATATAGCATTGATATAGCGCATGATTTCAGCAATGGTATTTACTCAATACCAACAACATAAAAAATATTAAAATAATAATAATAATAATGAAAAAATTAAATATATATTATATAAAATAATTATAATGTATTGTCCAGATTATTTAATGTCTGTATTGTAGCATTTGCTTTGCTTAAAATCCTAAATTTGGCATGGGCCAACCAAGTTGATAGTGGTGTGTCAATGTCCTTGTCAATTATGTTTTTATACTTGATGTTAACCCTTAAAGCATCTAAAAAACAAAAATAATATTAAATATTAATAATATTAGTAAATATAATAATAATAAATATTAATAACCAATGATTAAACGATAACATCCAAGCTTTGAAAAATTTTTTTTTTTTTTAAATCCCAATAGCGAGTAACTTTTTATAAGTTCATCTGAAAACATTTTCAACATGATACGTCGTACACTATCCCCAATATCTTTATTTCCAACTAATAAAGATAGTTTTGATACCTAAAAAATGAATAGTTAAGCTGATTTAAGATATTTAATATATTATATACATTTTTACTATTTATTTTAAATGAGTTCTAATGCATACCATATTAGGTCTAAAATTTTTATCACATAGCAATTTTTGTTCGAAATTATCAAGTTCATCATCCGTCTTAAGAGGGAATATTTCATCGATATTAATTGA